>NW_015177018.1:547744-547870 GCF_001447785.1 Gekko japonicus | reverse complement strand
TTGAGCCTCTGGGTATTGCTGTTGTGGGAGTTAATAACGTTGTGGAAAATAAATGGGCTGTATTATATGCTGAATTTCCTGAAGTGTTTGGGGGCGGATTGGGAAAGTATAATGGTCCCCCAGTGT
>NW_015177018.1:519864-545367 GCF_001447785.1 Gekko japonicus | reverse complement strand
CAATTCAAAGGTGCCCTGAACCTCCTACGCCGCGGAGGTCTCAGCGAATTCGCAGAGTGCCCACCTATCTAAGCGAATATGACTGTACATAGTGTTTTTGCTTAGGGGGGAGGGATTTGTTATGTATTGCATTGTATATAACTGCTATGTAAACTGTGCCATTGAGTCTTGAATGTAAATACTGATGTGTGAATCGCCTGATTGAGATGCCATGTTGAGCTTCATCCTGGGCTAGGATCCTAATGTAACCAATAGGAGCCCTAGCCCAGAAAGTGTCTGCCAATCACCGTGCAGAGCGGGATCGCTTGTGATTGGTCGTTATTGCTTCAACCTCATAGGTTGCCTTATTGTACAGTGGGTGTGGCTACATTAGCCGGGAGTGTTTAAATACCAAAAAGCCAGTGTATTTATTTCGATGGGTTCTGGCTGGCGATTGTTGTACCGTAACGGAGAAGTAACTGAGCTGAAGAATAAACCGCATTCTTGCTGAAATCACTCTCCGACTCTTTGTTAAGCGCACGACTTAACAGGTAAGTGGCTGAACCAACAGCAGCAGCAGCAGCAACTGTTCAGACATTGGTCTGAGTTGAGAGACAATAGGAGAGGTTCGCGGGTGGTTGACAGAGTCAGGATCACTTTGGTCCCACAAATGTAAAAGATAAAGAATCATTTGGAGGACAAAAATGACTTAACAAAAGAACTGATTACTTGGAACTGATCTCTCTGGTGTCCTCCATATACTTCCTCCATATTGATGGGACCACATCTTGGCATCATATTAACTACTCCTTCCTGCCATGTACATTAACTGCTACTGCAATGCCTCCCAGTGCTTCAAGTATAAAAGCTCCATTTGGACTTTTGCAAGGCAATAACTTACTAGAGACATGCAGGAAAAAACAAACAGGACAGGTAGAGGATTTGGTTCTTCCCAACTTCCTGGATCCCCAGACCAATCTGAGCCCAAGGAATTGCCTACCCTTGGGCCTTTCCCTCTTGGTGGCTCTGAGCTGGGGCTTGGTGGCTCTGAAAAAGGGCTAAAGTAACCTCATTATTATTAGTCAAGATTCAGATCTCTCTCTGTCTTTTCCTCTCTCTCTGTTCACCCTTTTTCAACTCACACTCCCAGCTGTTGTACTCTATCACACTTCAGAAGTAGATGAAGTTTTCTTTTTGGTTTTAAGCTGCTGTTAAAAGAGAAGAAAATCTAAATTGGAAGCTATTTGACACTCTGAGCTTGACATTTTAGCATATACTAAAACATGAGAAGAACATTAGTCACCTTTGAAATGCTGCTCAGTGCTGTGACTGTGACTCTGCACTTAGAACTCAAAGGAGAAGGCAGTGTTCAAAACAGACTGCTGAAAGGCTGTCACAGACCATGGGCTTTTAAGGATTCTCAAAACATTTTTGAGCATTTAATTGTACAAATAACATATATATTTTTAAAAAACCATAAACTCCTTCTTTTTTAAAAACCCCACAAATTGGATGTTATTCTCAAACAATAAGGGCAAAACCTTGTTAATTCTGCAACATGGTCCCATCTCTTTAAAATTTGCGATAAGTGTAATATTTACCAAAGTCTGATCTAAGCACTGGGACCCTGCAAGCCTCTTCCACTCTTCCAAAGAAGGGAAGCAGGGAGGTTAAGATGATGGAATGCATGTCAATGCTTGTGGGGATGTTGCTCCTCCACCACTGTTGTTGCTCCTCCACCACCATTGCTTCTCAACCACCACAAGATGGACAAGGCGAGGGCAGTGGCAGCAACAAGAATGTCAGTGGGGTACAATGCCATAGAGTTCACCGTCCAAAGGGAGCCAGGTTGGTGTAGTAGTTAAGAGCGCAGACTCTAATCTGGGAGAACTGGGTTTGATTCCCCACTCCTCCGTATGCAGCTGCTGGTGTGACCCTGGGTCAGTCATAAGTTCTTTCAGAGCTGTTTTTTCAAGGGCAGTTCTAGAGAGAGCTCTCTCAGTCCCATCTACCTCACAGGGTGTCTGTTATGGGGAGGGGAAGAGAAAGGGATTCTAAACCACTCTGAGACTTCTTCGGGTAGTGAAAGGCAGGGTATAAATCCAATCTCCTCCTCCTCCTCTTCTGCACCCATCCTTGCAGTGTACCTGCTAATTATGTTATCTAGCATGATGGTGATAATCTATTGGCTGCTGGCTGCTGCAGACGGGTGCAGACCTCCAGCCTACCCGCTCCCTTCTCCATTTCCAACCTTTGGACTCAGCGCTGACTTCCTCCCACCTCCACCAACCCAAAGAATGCTGGTACCCCTTACCAGTACATACTGGTGCACATCCACACAAAAAGCTCTGCTTACTACATTCTGCATTTAGTCTTCTGAAAAAACAACTCTTCTATTTTATGGAACAGAAATACTGAGGCAGAGAATCTCTAGTTGCAGTGATAATCCATGAATCCATAGCACAGAACACCAGAGTCATGCAGATCAGATCCAACCATGGAGCAAATCAATCTAGGCACAGAAAACTCAAAACCCATTCAGGTATTCACACACAGGCCTTGACCCTCTGGCTGACTTTCTCAGGTCGGTCAGAGGCTCCTGCTTCTGCTGGATGGCTCCTTCGTCCCCCTGAGGCGACTGGCATTTTCCTTTGGCTTGGGAAGGCTGAACACTGGACTTGGTGGCCGGGCAGGCCAGCCAAAAGAGGTGCTATGCCATAGAGTCTGCTGCTATGTTTTGAGAAATGAGGCTCCTTAGCATCTCCAGAGGGAGACAGCTAGTGGCTCCTAGCCCAGTGGAACCGCAGGGCCAGATTTTAGGTATTTTGACCTACCCTGAAGCAGAATATTGAGCTTTGAAAGAACAGAAATCCAGCAGAGCCCAGAGCCAAACAGTGGTTTTTAAAAAGCATAAAATCTCCAGGGACTTCTGGTAATACCAGTTGAAGAGCAGGTTGGGGGGGGAGGATTCCATTGTCCTTTTGGCCTTCTAATTAATGAAAATATCTGGAAGAACACCTCACTTAACATCACAGGGCCAACTACAGGAAAGCCTTTGGAAGAGAAAATTAACCACACAACACGTTCATCATATCACTGAATAAGTACACTATCAGGAAATATTCCACATAAGAGATGACAGAAACAGAGAATTCATGCAGATACCTTTGCTGAACAATGTTAGCTGGAGACAATGTTGATCCTTTCCAACCTTAGAGCACACAGGTAGATTTTTGAGCCAATGTACTCTGCAGCTGACAAGCAGTTAAAAAGCTAATAGGATGTGCACATATCAAGGCTAAGGGAATGCCGTAGTTCTCAAATCTGAGACTTGGCTGTAAGCAGATTTGGCTTGGCAGTTTGAGGAAGACAAGGGCATTCCCTGGGGGAGAGGCCAATCTGCATCTCTCACATGATGACTTGCACAGTCAGTCTCCTGACCTGGCTCCTATCACTCACTTGGAAACATTTGTTTGGAGAAGAAATCTAGCATCCTTGTCTTGAGAGAAAGTGGCAGATGAGCAAAAAAAAAAAGGAAGTTCGTTACAGTTCAAGTATAAGACTGAAAACTAAGGAAAACTAAACCAGTACCTGTGTCAGACCTCTCACATGTAGAGTGCCCTATGCATAAATAACTAGAACATGAGTTCTGGGGTGAAAAAGGATAGTTTTAGCCTGTTGTATACATGCCTCCCTGTTTAATAGAATATATCATTAAAGGGGGGAAACATATAAGCACTCATCCAGCAAGTAACTTTATTGCCCTACCCAAGGCACAGGAGTAGAAAGAAAGAACTCAAGACAGAGGCATAAGGCAGCAAGACCAAACTGCTCAATAGCAATAACACCACAGTTGCACAACCCTAATGTGTAGTCGTGGTACTTTAAGGCAAATTCATTTTAAATTACTCCAGATTGTGATCCTCCCATGTGGCTAGTCCAGAAAAAATCAACCCAGAGAGAGGAGGCCAGAAATTGTGGCAGAATAGACTGCGAGGATTTTGGGAATAAAAGGGAAGGAGTCCCTAGCCAGATGGGGATGATATGGAGAACCCAGCTGACTGGAGAGAACACCTACCAGGAATGGGAAAGGAAGAAGCTAAGAAAAGGGAACAGGTAGGAGGATATGAAGGGAAGCAGAACAGGAGAAAGAAAAACATACTCTGCCCTCCCCCCTTGCTTTTAGCTCTTTCAAAAACAAACATAACACATGAGAGCTACTAGATCATACCTAGTTTGGCCTTTATTCATTTGCATTTAGCAGACACTGTAATTTTTGCTCAACCCACATTTAGCAGCTACATCCATTCTACGATTCATATTTGAATCTGTGTCACTTAGAACCTAATCATACTCACTTGCAGGCCTCGGTTCCTGCCACAGTGCACCAGAGCACAGCTCCGCCAGTCAGGAGCCCAGGGGGCAGGAACATAAACCCTGCCCCCTGCTCACACCAGCTATTACTTGGGCAACCGTGGGGGGGGGGGCAAAATGTTCCCCCGCCTCCCTGAGCCTTGGGTGGTGGCCTTGGACTCGTAGGGGCAAATTCCACCTCTCGCGAGAGAGGTCATTCTGGCTGCCCCAGCTCTCCTTAGGGGCTCTTTAAAAAGTCATGGCAGCCACTGTTCTTCTCAGCGGCAGCTGCGATGCCCGCAGGGCCCCCCGAAACATTCTCCTGCCTCCCTGAGCCCCGGGGTGGTGGCCTTGGACTCCTAGGAGCAAATTCCACCTCTCACGTGTGATGTCCTAGCAGCACGTCACACGCGAGAGGTCATTCTAGATCTCCCAGCTCTCCTGAGGAGCTCTTTAAAAAGTTATGGCCTTTGTAGCAATTTCTTTAGTTAAAATACAATTTAGTTGGTGTTGAAGCTGTTTAATTTTATTTTTAATTATTTGAGAATTTTCCTTTGAGAGTTTCATTTCCCTTTCTTCCTTCTTTATATTTTCTTTAATCAAATTCAGTTTTCTATTTTCTTGGGTTTTTTCCAGGCATTTTGCCTTATAAACCAGCCTCTCGCATAGGCCTTGTAAGTATCCCACACGGTTTCTAATGATATCTCTGGAGTAATATTTTCTTTAAAAAACATTTTAAATTCTTCCTTAGATTCCAATAGGAATTTAAATTTTTTAACAGCCATGTGTTCAAGGCCCATCTTTTTCTTTTTGGTACGACTGTTAGTATGCACATAATTGGATTATGGTCAGCGTATGTTGCTGGTAAAATGTCAATCTCCTTAATATCGTTGACTATTTTCGCAGATACCCACAACATATCTAACCTCAACCACGATTTGTGTCTATTAGAGTAAAAAGTAAAGTTCTTCGTATCCATATTCTTAGTTCTCCACGCATCAATGAGTTTAAATTCTTCCACAGTTTTAAGAAACGCTTTCGGTAGTTCATTTCCTTGTTTCTGTTTTGTACTGGAATTTTTCCTGTCCATTAAACTATCAAAAACCGCATTAAAGTCTCCCACAATGCAAATCTCGTCACACGATTGTTTTGCCAGTATTTCTCTCAGTTATTTATTTAAAAATTCTAAATTCTGATTTGGCGCATATATATTTGCGATTAGTGTCGATTTATTTTGTCTATGAATTTGGATCAAAACCATTCTTCCATCCTCCAATTCAAATATAAGCTCAGGTTTTACATTTTCCTTAACATATATAGCTACCCCCTTTTTTCTTTTTTTCATCAGCTGCCATGAACAATTTACCTAATTTTTTATTTTCAAGAAGACGAGCATCTTCTTTTTTAATATGCGTCTCCTGAAGGCAAGTTATGTCTGTATTTTGTTTTTTAAGTTGTAGATAGATTCTTGATCTTTTTTGTGGCGAATTTAATCCGTTCACGTTAATGGAGATTATTTTTAAGCCTTGATTAATCATCTTTGTCCTCTTCTCTGTGTTCTTTGTTGTTTCTTTGTTGTTGTCTTGTAATCATTTGGCGGGTATCATTTGGCGGGTATCTTGGGGAGAGGCTCCAGCAGCTACCCCGTGATTTTGGAGCCTCTCCCTCAAACCTGCACTCGAGCCCCGCCCCCAGCAGCTCTCAGGCCGGAGCACCTGGAGCAGTCTTGGGAGGCGGATTGGCAAAAAGCAAAACCAAAAGCGCAGGAACTCGAGAGAACTCCAGGAATGGAACCGGTTCCTCTTCCACAGCCCAAAATGCGACCCACGAACCCTGAGCTTGCTTTTTCTCATTTGCGAGTCTGGCCTCCGCACTCCTTTAACGAGGCAGCCCTGAAGCTTGGGGCGGTGGGAGTTTCTTTGCACGCAGCTTGTGCGGCTGGCTGAGTGCCTCTTCTGCTTGCCCACCTCTCGCCTCTGCACCTCATCTTCTGCCAGGCATGGAGGAGCCCAGCTCGCCCAGGCTTCTTGCCCCCTGCTGCCTTGGCCCTCTGGTGCACGGGTGAGTCCCCAAAGTCTGACTCTTCCTCTACAAGTCTCTGGCACTGGAGGTATTCGCCTCCTTCCCTCCTGCCTGTTATGGCTGCATAATTGTGAGAGATTATGTTCTTATTCCAGTGTGGGGTGTGTGTGGGGCAATGGAAGCTGAGTGAAGTGAGATGCGTCCTCTGTCGGGCAGAAGCATATGAGATCCTCCCCCTCCCCTTTTCCTTCGCCCAACTTGGAGGCGAAGGGAAGGGAGAGGGGGGAAAGAATGAACCCCAGGTGCTTCTGCCTGTCAGAGGGGCTGGTGCACACTTCCGGTGATGTCAGGGGGTGTGGTATATACGAATAAGTTATGCTAATGAGCTCCTGCAGCTCTTTTTCTACGAAATGACCCCTGCTCACTTGAAAGTAGGGATTCCCATTGGTTAACTGATTTATCAAATCAATATCTTAACCTTTACCTTCGGAGTCCACTGAACATGTTGCTTTTACTACTTATGTATAATCCCTTTGGCATGGTGTTGTGGTTAGACTGTTGGACTTGGATCCGGGAGAAACAGGTTCAAATCCCCACTCTGCCATGCAGGTTGAGCCAGTCTCTCTCTCTCCCAGTCTCATGTACTTCCCAGGGTTACTGTGAGGATAAAATAGAGGAGGAAGAATGAGGTGTGCCACTCTGAGCTTCTTTAAAGATGGATGAGATAAGTATGTACTTAATAAATAAATTCATTGGATCATCACTAGAAGGAAACATGAAACCACATGGCTAACACCTTCTGTCTGTTTTTTAAGATCCTCTAGTCCAGTGATACTTAAACTTTGTTTTATTATAGTTCATTATCTTTGGCTCACTGTACTTTTCAGGCCACCACGCTTTTTTATGTTACCTGGCAAGTTGGCAACATGTGGGAAGCTGCTTGAAAAGCCTTCCAAATTAAAGCTCAGCTCCTTTGGCACATCACTGAAGTTGAAACCAGGGGTAAAGAGAAAGATGAGCATTGTTAGGAGGTAGATAAGCCATGCTAGGTTTCTACAATTTTCATGTTAAAGGGATCTCTATCAACATTACCTAAATCTAGCAAACTTGTTACCCTGGACCCCAGTTCTGGTGCTGAGGCCAGCATTCCCTCTGAGGTGAATTACACCTAGATCAAGGCAATGCAAGGAAATTCTGGCCTGCAGAGGACAAAGTCAGAAACTGAATGGAAGAGGAATACAGCACAACATTCAATTGTACCGGTTGAATAAGAATAGGCAACCCCTGGAGAGAGCTTGGAACAAGACTGAGACTGATACTCAGAGGTGATTAAGGACATTTAAGAATTTCACCAGGCATTATCATGTCCTTTGTTTTCTTACAGAAATTCTACCTACCTCCTGGGCCAACCAGGTCTGCTTTTGCCCAAAGAATGGTCGTCTTTCTTCCACCTTCTTTAGTTACTTTGACATACTCTTCTCCAGGTTTGGTACAGTTTGGATAACTCCACCACACTGCACAGTTTGGTTTCATTCCTGGTCAAAGATTCCCCCCCCCCCTTTCAGTGATCCATTTGCCTACCCTATAACTGGTGTAAGAATGCTTCTCCATAGCATGCTTATGTTGGCCCTCCATCTTGAAGGATACTGAAACCCCATTAGCTACACAATATGCACCAACTCTGCTTCGTCCCTCCAGAATTCATCTGCCCAGCGACCTGAACATTCTTTATTGGTGAGGTGATGAGTTCTCTAGGTTGGATCCTGCAAACTGCCAGGAAAAGATGCTGATAGTTGCTGGCAGGGGTCATTTCATAGAAAAAGAGCTAGGGGAACTCATTAGCATAACTCATTAGCATATGCCACACCCCCTGACATCAGGGGCCCGGCGGTGGACCTGCAAGGCCAGCGGGAGTGCGAGGAAGCCCCGCGAAGGCCCTCCCTGGCCCCAGGCAGGCAGGGGTGGGGAGAGGCGGGGGGAAAGCAACTTACCCTCTCTCTTCTCCTGCCTCCTCCTGGCTGAATGAGGGCTGGAAGCGGGGCAGCCGGAAGCAGGGGGCGGGGCTTTGTCATGTGCCCCACCCCCTGCACCTCACCCGGGGGAACTGTGTTCCCCCGTGATCCCCCCCGAAATGACCTCTGGTTGCTGGTCATCCCAACTTTCTCCTCTTCCAGCAGCCATTTCTGACCACAGGAAAGTTTATTATTGGGATTGTGAGACCCACATGGATTAGCAGACATATGGGTCAGGCAAGAACGGGGGTGGGAAATGAGATTATCCTTTCTGCCTCTTGTGTGAGTGAAGCTGCATGGAAGAAAACAGCAATTTTGCCCCCTTACCCCTCTCCAGGTGCCTGACCTGTGTATTAGTCTACAATGGTCCCTCAATCCCAAGAATAAGCTTTCACAAGACGAGGAATGGTTTTGGAGTGAGAGAGCTGCGGGAAAGATCCTGCATTTCTTGTACCCACAGATTGTGGGATCTAGCCCTGTGTTTGAATGGCGAAACTTGCTCCATTTTCTAAACGTGTAATCTACCTCTTGTAATGCCGTGATAATAGCATTATTCCCCTGCAGCAAATTCATTTTTGATTTTGAATATTTGGACTCATATATTTCTTTACTCCCTTCAAGCCTGAGGTAACTTTCCATCACACAGTCAAAAATCCTTATTACTGGTGTGTGGTTTATTGCTCTGAAAGGGCATTTACAGTTACTGGGGAAATTTGTAAGAAGATAATTGACTGCCAGGACATTTTCCTTCAACCTATGTTAAAATTCAAGGCAACATGAGAAGCAGTAGAGAGGTAGTTTCTCCACATGTTCTTTTCCAGGTGGGTGTCAGAACCCACAGCCAACAACTAAGTACACGCATTCAGGAATGGTTATACTTTTATTGCAGAGCGATAGATGCAGTAACATAAGCACTGTTAAGAATGGCGGCGGCCCCATGGGCATAATAAGATATAGGGTATTTGTATGCACCCCCTCCCCAGCACTGGCCAATTAGGCACCCTCCCACGCACGGGATAAAGCTTGGAGACCATTAGGTAGCTAAAGCTGAGAACCAACACTCTCCCACAGCACCTAGTGCAATCCCAGACACCACAATACCCTCCTGCACATCTTTATAGATAAGCATTCCAGCGCACAGCAGAGACAGTACAGAAAGGAATGCAGTAGCAATTAACCTGAAAGGAAAGCAATAGCAATTACCCAGACACAGACCAACTTCCCCAACCTTTATGGCAGCATAGCTGACATAGGGGTTTGTGAATATGGCCTCCATTTCAGGCACAGGACCACATTCACATGCCTAGAAAACACACACGACTGACTATCCACATTAGCAACATTGACCAGTGACCTTGAAGAAATTCCTTATTCTCATTCCCATGAATGTTCAGCGTAGCCACATTTTAAGGGAGCTTAATTTTTATTTGATGCTCAGTTCTGCTTGTTTTGGAAAACCCCTTCAGCATATTCCCCTACTGTTTATCAGGGACTCTCTGAAAAGGGACTTCAAAAAAATCATGTAAGAATCACTGGTCTAATGTCACCTCTTGGTCTAAGGCAGGATCCTGCAAGCATTAATCCACATTTGTTCGACTCATCAATTATCTTAGAAAGGAAATTATGTCACACAGTTCATGGCAGGACCAAAAACAAAGTATACCTTGACAAATGGACTTGCATGTTTCAAGGAAAACAATACAGTTAGCTTAAGCAAGAGAGTCTAACTACATTATACAGGGAGTAACAAAAATCAATATGGAAAGAGAAAGGGAATCAGAAAGTTTTCTAAGAAGCTCAAAGCCAACATTTCCTTGGCCTTTGAGAGATGCTTTCAGTGTCCTGACAATGGTGCTACTGATTTCTGTTGCCAAAGAGAGAACTAATATCATATGGATACTTATTATTGCATCTGTATCACCCTTACTTTTCCTCACTGCTTGGACCGCATAGAAGGGAGTGGGAATGCCTAGTGACTCTGGTGACACAGAAGAAGATCCAGTCTTCAGGATCAGCAACTGGGCTCTTCTTGTATCTAACAAATAACTTGTGAAAAACTACGAGGTTCCTTTGTTTCATTTGGAAGGGGGCTGTGTGGTGTCTCCATACCAATTCAAGCTTTTAAATACATAAGGTATTTATTTGATGCAGTTCCGCAGGGCCTGCAAGACGGAGCTCTTCCACCAGGCTTCTGACTAGGGCCCCCCCCCTGTTATATTATCATCATGGGGGGGGGGGAAAGGCCCTAGGAAGGAAGGAACATCTGAATTCAACATCTAACATTGAGGACACGGAATGCCTACCGGGGATGCTTGGATGCGGTTGTCATCTCTCTGAGGTTCAGGAATTGAGGATTTTAAACACTTTATTGTACTGAGATGGTTTTAAATTGTAAAATATGTTTTTAAATGCTACCAAATTGTATTTGATGTTTTATTATTGCAAGATTTCTTGCCATGTAAGCCGCCCTGAGCCCTACGGGGGAGGGCGGGATATAAATTTAATAAATAAATAAATAAATAAATAAATAAAGGTTTCACATTTCCATGCTAGGAAAACCTCTGAGCACACATTGGTTGAATACCAAGTGTTTACATATAAGGTACCACTGTTAATAGATCATTATTGATTAAAGTTTCAGTTTTTCAAGGTCAGGTAAGTCTGAGTGAAATTTACAGCAGACAGAAAGAAAACTGGGAAGGTCTTTTAAAACCTTTTCTAACTTTTGGCAGTGATGTACTATGCGCTGCAGGCTTACCATGTCTGATCAGCAGCTCATATATTTTCCTTTATGCTCAGTTGAGTAGGGCAAAGATCAATTTTTAAAATCTTATTGCTATATTATCCACTTTTATGGTTCCAGACAAGATAGATCATTTTTTGCCATTTTAGAGGTCTTGAGCTCTATCAATAATATTTATTTTATTTTATTTTTATAAAAAAACGATTGTAGGACAAACTGATCACCAGATAAGACTTGCACTATGTGCGGCTAGATCCTGTTATGCGTACGCACAAATATGCATACATTGCTCCATCAAAATATGCATACATTGCTCCATCAGAAGGGGATAAAAATATATTTCCTTTGACTCCGATAGGTTTAAAGGAAAATGAGGAACACAGCCAGAGCAAAAAGAAATGGTGAAAACAAAGCATTTGTGGAAAAGAGAACATGGTTTCTGACAGCTAAACTAAAACCTACATGAAAACATAACAAAGTTCCTTTTTGCATAAATATCAGACACATTAATAATTTAGTTAAAATAATAAAACTTCCACTGCGTGAAAAGGTAAAGGATAAAGCTGACCTATTTTTTTAAAGCAGAAAGCTGTTAGCAGAAAAGCAGGATGTGCATTGCATATGCCAGATCTATAAATTGGTTTCTACAGATTTGTATGCGAGTGTGTTTATCCAAGGGATCAAACGAAGGCGGTGCCGTTTTCTCCTTGACAAGGTCACTTGTTTTGTTTCGCTGAGAGTGTGAAAATACAGCACAGAATTAACTTGCACCATCCTCACAGATAAGTCGCTCCTCTAATCAGGCATGATCATTAACTGTTAAGGTTTATACAGATTTGAGTAGATGTTAGATCCAACTTCTGATCCTGCCCTGCCTAGACCATATGAATGTAATTAGAGTTGAGTTTGGAAACCCCATGCATACAAATAGAATCCAGGTACTTGTGTATCAAGTTTGAATTGGCATCCTTTACAAGGAAATAGCCTTGCCACTTCAATGGCTTGTACTTCTGAATGTTCCTTCGTCACTTATCATTTGGCCAAGTGATGCTGAAGGACAGCTTATACAGTACAATAGCTATAGACAAACTGTCTGAAAAAGAGTCTCTGCAGAATAGTTTTTCTGTATGGAGCTGTTAACTTTTAGGGTGGCTCCCCCTGTTTACTGTCCCCATGGTGCAGCAAGTCTATGGCTCCCTTCAGATGTTACAGATTTATCCATGATAGGCTTGAAACCTGGTTAATTGCTGATCAATTCCTCCTTCCCTCATAAGGAATACTGGGATTGAAGGCAAAAGTCTTAAACTAACCTCAGTTACTGGAAAAGAAATTAAGCTTTACTTAATTAAGGTACCCATACTTAGCCATGGGGTTGGATATAGCCAATTTTTCCACTCAGGCTCCCCCAATTCTCCTCTTTACTACAGCCCCTGTTTCCCATAGCTTTTGCCCATGAAAGTCCTGTGGTACCAATCTTAGCCATTCCAGATAGTCAAAGGGATCCCCTGCTCCCTTTTTGACCAGTATAAAAGCTGTCTGGATCCAATCCATTGTAACATAGCTGAAGACTTTCATTTTGAATCTCAGCACACTGCATAATAGAAGGAGGGAGGGATTGTGTGAGCTTGGTAGTTACCCAGGTTTGTGCCTGTCACGAACAAACTCTAGTTTGCCTGTGATGTCTGAATTAAGTCTTGAAGTCACCTCCAGACATTTCTGACAGTGTTGACTGTAATGAGAGACTTCACATAATTTAGAGATATTCTCTTAAGTAAAGAAGAAGAAGGAGAAGAGTTGGTTTTATACCCTACCCTACTAGAAGGAGTCTTGGAGTGGCTTACAATTGCCTTCCCTTTCTCTCCTCACAACAGACACCCTGTGTGGTAGGTGGGGCTGAGAGAGCTCTGAGAGAACTGCCCTTCAGAGAACAGCTCTGAAAGAACTTATGACTGACCCAAAGTCACACCAACAGCTGCATGTGGAGGAGTGGGTAATCAAACCCAGTTCTCCAGATTACAGTCCACAGCTCTTAACTACTACATCAAACAGGCTCTCACGTAAGGCGATAGCTAACATTATTATTAACAAAACAGAAATTTGGGACAAGCTTTAAGGTTGCACAATGCTTTGGGTTTAAAGAGAGACACTGGGAGGCTACTGTAGAAACTGTTGAGTCACTAAAATTGTGTCTTGTACCAATCCTCATTCCTCTGGTCAATATTTATGGATTCCCAAAATACTACAATGGCCAAAGCAAGGGGGCTGATCCTCATTAGTTGTCTAAGGTCTACATTTGCTTAGCATGCTGGAAGAGGCTCAAGGAATTCTTTTCTTGACCCAAGCAAGTTTTCTCTGAGAAACCATGCACTATTGTCAGTAGTGCTCCTTTTACCATAATCTTCTACCACTATACCATTTCTTCATTAACATCCCACTCACTTTTCCGACACATTAGGACTTGTCTCCAACATGCCTTGACTGTGCAATATTTGAAATATTTGTAGACAGTTCTCCAATAATGGATGCCCGGTTATGCAAAAACTTGAAGCCTGTTCAACAGGCTTTGAGTCATTTAGTACCAAATCAAATAGATCCAGAGACTGGCCAAAACATGGCTGTTCAACTGGTGAACATGATTGCCAGAGTGAGCGACTCCATATGTCTGGACACTGTTTGGGGGGGGTGCTACATCACTCTAAGCATGTATAGGTGTTATCTTCTTGAATGGGATGCCTTTCTTTGTTTTAACCTGGGAGCTGCCTTCTGATCCCTCCTCTCTTCCCCTTTGTCCTCTCATTCTCTCATTACATGGCTTTCCATGGAGACACATGTGTCTCAGGTCTCTCCTGTAGATACAATGCCCTCATATTCCCACACACACGATGCTGGACAAGCTGGCCATTTGTGATATGGGAAAGTCTCCAGGCTCCACCCTCAAAGTCCCCAGGTATTTTCTAAGTTGGACCTGGCAACTCTAACTTGAATAAATGTAAGTGTACCTTTTTTGCAATATACTTCTTGGGAGATTTATTTACTGCACTCAGTATCATGCTTCTATTTAACTGATCAAAATTCTGCTGTATTAACCAAATATCCCAATAATTTTCACTCTGAAATCTGTGGTTATTCCTAAATAAAACTAAATTTCCAAAAGACACAGAGAAGATCTGAATTAGGTGCTTATCAGTGCTAACAAACAGGTTTTAGGGGTTTAAAAAACACATTTTTGTTTTAAACATGTTCCCTACCCTGAAACCTTGGAGTGCTACGGGGCACAAATGAACATTTAAATTTTTCCATTGACAAACTGGCCTGACCTCATGAAACAGAAAGAAGTGAGAGGAAGAAAAATATTAATAAGACTATTCAAAACTTAAACTTTGGTCCTCAGCTCTAAATATGTCTGTTTCTACTGGGCCATTTCCTACAAACTAGTCAATGCTGTTCTGGTATGAACAGTGTTCAGAATTACAACAAATTTCCCAGTCTAACAGGAGGTGATCCTTTCTGTTCTGGCCATAGCTCTGTACCCCCTCCACTGTTCAACAACATAAGCATAAATATGCCTTTCTGAACAGTTTTTTTAAAATGTGAGCCAATTTGTACTATTTTGTCATGATACCATATTGCAACTCCTTCAACCCTGTAGTGCTCTGGTAGAGTTGCTAGACATTGGCAGGCAACTGGCAGGAGGGGGTGGGGATGGGGGAATGACATTGCACCTAGGGCATAAATCCAGAAATGATGTCACTGTGTCAGTGTGATGTTCTAGGATCCCCCCCAAACTCTATGGTTTTACCACAGAAACTTGGGGGGATCCTAGAGCAACACACTACTGTTGTGATATAAATTCTAGATTTATGCTGAAACTGACATCCTACCAATGAAACAACAACTTTCCCCTTTCTCCCTGTTGAATGGTGACAGGAACAGCAGGAAAAAGGTGGGAGGTCTCCTGAAGGCAAGCCTATGGGGCTGAGCAGCAAATCCACCAACATTTCCTTCTTTCAGGAAGCAACTTTGGCCAACCCCCCCCCCCCCAATAAGGCTACATCCATGTTTCAACAAATTCTAACTAAAATCTCCAAGCTTTCCTCAGATTCAAAATTTTCCCTCAGAAACTGGAAGCTGAAAATGGAACTAAGTATTTCTGATGGTATAGTACCGATTTTGTTTTAATTGTTACTGTGGCAGCTGTTTGCCTGGAGATTGCCGGTGATGAGAAATAATGCTATATCTGAATGATGTTTTACAGCAAATAATGTATTTAAAAATTAAAAAGCAACTGCAGCAGTTGCTGATGGCTTCTTTAACACAGGAGTTAACAGGGCAGCAATGAACAGGAAGGATCAACTGGAGCACGACTGTAAGATACTTGCTTTTAATCGTATAACTCACTCTGTTACCAAAATGGCTTACATGTGTATATACCTCTCCTATAGTAGCATCCCCCTTTACATGTCAAGAGTCCACACGCATGTACCCAGGGCAATTTTTATTGGGACCTTTGTCCAAGTGTACACCGGGGTCCAGGAGCCTCATCTAAAGTGTGCAGATTTTCAGAAATGAACAGCAATGTATAGAAATATTGCTTCTATATTCACATGCCTTCTCCTGAGATGTCTTTTGATAACATGCTGTGTCTTGTTTCCTGTTGCAAGCCAAATGGTGAGGCCACATGGCCTCAATAGCCATGCCATAAACCCACATTCTTTCACACTTTCATGCCAAAAGCCAGACCTCATGGCTACACTTTCTGGCCCACTTGCGACCAGTCACGTACACAATGAAGTAGCTGGAGTTTGGGTCAGATGACTGCAGGCGGGGTCCCAAACTTATAGCCTATCCCCACATGCAGCTATGACAACCTACAATTGGGCACAGCCATGCCCACTCGCAATTGGCTGATGGCCACATCTAATTTGTGACTGGAATCGGGGTATAAGTGTTTGATCCCTATGGGAGTGAGTTCTCTTGCTCTTGCTCTCTTCCCTGTCATTGTCTGTTTTATTGCACCTGAAATGCTGTCTCTTGGAAAACAAAGACCTGCTTTGTGACTTGGAGCACATGGGTGTGCAAAAATGGGATTTCCCTTCAAAATCCCTTGGACAATTCTGGACTGTGGATGTTTCTGATGTGGTAACTATGTATCTTCAATGTGTAGTTAAGGCAACTTGCCCTAGCCTTTGTTATTTTGTAATCTCCTAGTCTGTTTGCTGTGCTCTGTACTGAATAAAGATCTTTCTTATTGCTAATTTGTCTTTGATGTTGTAACTTGGATTCCAAGTCTAAGTCTTGTGCCTAACCCTGACCACATACGCTACCATGGGAGGGTAAAAAGCGTGCATCTCTGGATAGAGTTGCTACTGTGTTAAATCCCAGATGCTAACTAAGGGCTGGAATCTCTCCTTTAGGAAAAGCAGGGGCTATTGAAAAGAGATTCTGGTGGCATATTGTTCTGAAAACCAGAGAGAATATAGACCATCTCGTGGTTTGTTGTTTAATGTACTGAAAAGTACAGGATTCCCTCCCATCCCTGGACTGGCCTGGGTGGGCTAATCCTGTACAAGCAATAAGTTTAAAGGTTGAATATTTATTAAGTAAACTAATACTATAGGGCATTAGAAAATAGAATACAAATGAAAGGAATGTGCACACACGGACACACACACTAACTTGCACTAAATCCTAACCTAAGCAGAAGTAAACATATGAGCCTCTCTGGCAAGCGGAGTCCAGAAGGGTTCAATGGAAGAAAAGAAAAAGAAGTGGTGGAGGGAGCAAAATGGGAACACATCATAGTCTTGGAGGCATCTGCTTTGGCTGCAGGGATGATGCAGCTTCATACATACTTTCCCACTACACATTCCCACCAATACCTGTGTCAAAGCCAAACGGAATATTGGGGTCCTTGAAACTATATTTACACCCTGAAGGTATTAATATAGGTGGGAAATAAGATGCTTCTCAAACGGGATTGGAACCAAAAGTTTCAAAACGTTTTGCTTGATGGGTTGACTAACAGGCAGGAAAGCAGTTCCAGGTGGTCAGTCATGTTGGTCTGAAGCAGTAGAACAAATTTAGAGTCCAGTGGCACCTTTAAGGCCAACAAAGGTTTATTCAAGGAAAGTATCATGTCAGGGAAAGCGATATTGGGAGTGTCAATGTCCTCTTTGATGAGGCTTATAGACCAAATAGTCTGTCTTTCTTTCTCTCTCTCTTCTTTCTCTCTGTCTTTCTGTCTCTTTCTTTCTGTCTTTCTCTCTCTCTCTCTCTTTCTCTCTCTTTCTCTTTTTCTGTCTTTCTCTCTCTCTCTCCTCTCTGTCTTTCTGTCTCTCTCTGTCTTTCTCTCTTTCTTTTTCTCTCGCTCTCTTTCTCTCTCTCTTTTTCTTTCTTTCTTTCTGTCTTTCTATCTCTTTCTTTTTCTCTCTTTCTTTCTTTCTTTCTTTCTCTCTCTCTTCTTTCTGTCTTTCTGTCTCTCTCTGTCTTTCTCTCTCTCTCTCTCTCTCTCTCTCTCTCTCTCTCTCTCTCTCTCTCTCTCTCTCTCTGTGTGTGTGTGTGTACAGTGCTATCAAGTTGCAGCTGACTTATGGTGACCTCTGAAGGATTTCAAGGCGTGCCAACCTCTGCACGGAAACCCTGGACTTTCTTGGTGGTCTCCCATCCAAATACTACCACAGCCAGCCCTGCTTAGCTTTTGAGATCTGATGAGATCAGGCTAGCCTGTTCATCCAGGTCAGGGCAGAGTACTATATACCTTTCCTTTCTGACATTCCAAAGCTCACATGAGGACAATACTCCCTCTAAGCTGTGGGGTCTTGTGAGCGAAAATTCTACTTTCTGAGCTACCGGCATTAAAGTTGTAAGTGAGTGATTTGGCTACTGGAGCCTCCTTCCTAAGCAAAGACAAAATGTGTGAGCCGGAAGCTAAAAAACTGTAAGCTAGCTCACACTGACTCAGCTTAGAGGGAACACTACATGAGGCCAAATTGAGAAATAAATAAAAATAATGTATTGCCCTTCTGGGGGGGATCTATGGAGGGGTCCCAGGCAGCTACATTCAGGGGTTTGGATCTGAGGTCTTACTTGCTCATTACAACTCTATAAGATACACAACTCCATAAGATTCATGATGAAGCATATTCTATTGAGTAACAAACACCATAAGTAAAACCAACAAACACAACAGAACATCAGATACAACATTACTTTAGATTCGCTGTGACACAATCAGACATATAACAATGGGGCTTAATAGAATCCCTCTGAGTAGCATTAAAACAGAGCTGTGGGAGCAGTAGCACAAGGCATCCATATCACAGAAATGGCATTTCTATTCTAGTTAGCAGTAAACAAACACATTGGAAGAATTCATCTCTGGAAGAATCAGGAGAGTGACAGGAAAAGGATTTTGAACTGTTACCAGTGTCATCTGGAGCCATCGTTTTAACTGTGTGTACAATCAATGGCAACTGCACTGCCATTGTCTGGTATAGAGTAGACCCACCTTTATGTGTACTGTAGAAATACATACCCTTAAGCACAACCACACACTCTCACACAGACACATTAAGTTGCTTAGCTCCCTTAAAAGCACAAGAAAAAAAAATCACCAATACAAACATAGGAAGAGCTCCGCTGGATCAAGCCAGTGGTTCATCTAGTTCAGCATCCTCTTTCATACAGTGGCTAACCTGGAAGGCCAACGAACAGGGTATCGAGGCCAAGGCCTTCCCTGATGTTGCCTTCTAGCACTAACATTCAGAGGTTTACTGCCTCTGCATGTGAAGGTTCCCTTTAATCATTATGGCTAAACCGAGTCCCATCCCTGAATATCATTATAGCAGGCTTTCAAAAACAGAACAGAGAAAATGCCAAAACAAGATGCTGATTGACTTTTTGAAGTATTCTTGTGCTTAAAGTTCAGCACACAAAATTCTATTAACTTTAGAGTGACTCCCGAGCTTAATAGCCAGAGCTGCTTGACTAGATTTTACTGGGGACCTAGCACTTTGCGGCATCAATCCCCCAGTGTGTTCTAAACCAACGGGTGTTAAGTTTATTCTAAACCCCCTCAAAGGAGCACCAATAAATCTGACTACCACTCAAATGTAAGTATCAGCGAGAGCAGCCAAGGGTGATGAAAATGAAGAGAGCGGGAGCCGACTTTAGTAACTGATTGATACTATGCCAAAACACCCACAGACAGATTCATCCCTAGTGTAAGTCCTTAGACTGCAATGGATTTATGCCAGGGAAGAAAATTTGCCCAACATTGCTTCTGATTACAGGGGAATTTCAGTTCTAAAATCGGGGATAAAGTTGCTGACCCGAGTGTAATGAAGAGACATGGAGTGGCAGGGCTCAAATAAATGAAGATAGAAACTCATTGTGTCGTACTACCCTGAAAGTCAATTTGCCCTTGTAAAACTTTTACTCCAAAAGAAAGAAGAGATGAAAATATATATTTTGGCACTTTCCAGATCAGCTCCGCAAGCAGGAGATAAAGTGTGCATTCGCTGTTGCTGCAAACAATATTATTGAGATTAAATCACAGCAGAGAACGAAAATGTGTTGTTTGGGCTCAGCCTGGCAGAATCCCAGACAACAACAAATACAAAAAGAGTTCAAAGCAGGAAGATAATACAGTAGGGCAAAAGGGGGGAGGGAGATGGTAGGAGAACTTTTGCTAGGATTATTGGGGGGAAAGGCAGCAAGAAATGGTGAAGAGACATATTGTGATAAATAACATGGGAAGAAACCTGGAAGAAGGCAACATATGGCTAAAGAAAATGTATGCGAAGGCACTACAGGGCAGAAAGTTGTCCTCCTTTGAGGTAAAATCTTCCAGGCTTATAAACCTCCTTCGCAGACTAGATAACACCTTCTCAATTTCAGTGTCCTGAACATAGTAGGAGAGGCTCGAGACAAACATGCTAGGTGTGCTTGTTCACACATTGGTATATGTCACTGGCACTGCAATCCTATGCAGGTCTGACTCCATGGGTTTCAATAGGTTATCCTAACTCTGGATAGGATTGCTTTTTCAGTCTCTCATGGCTTGAGGATCCTCAGACCAGAGGTCATTTCGGGGGGGAACGCGGGGGAACGCAGTTCCCCCGGGTGAGGTGCAGGGGGGCGGGCCACATGATGAAGCCCTGCCCCCTGCTTCCAGCCGCCCCGCTTCCAGCCATCATTCAGCCAAGAGGAGGCAGGAGAAGAGGGAGGGTAAGTTGCTTCCTCCCCGCCTCTCCCCACCCCTGCCTGCCTGGGGCCAGGGAGGGCCTTGGCGGGGCTTCCTCGCACTCCCGCTGGCCTTGCAGGTCCACTGCCAGGCCCCTGATGTCAGGGGGTGTGGTATATGCTAATGAGTTATGCTAATGAGTTCCCCTAGCTCTTTTTCTACGAAATGACCCCTGCCTCAGACCGTTGTGTGAGCCACCTCCATAGAAAAGGACTCTGTTTACTTTGATGTTGCATGATATTTTATTAACTTTTGTGTTTCCTGCAGAGACTCAAGATGGATCACACAACTAAAAACAATGCAAGAAGTATAAACATACAACTAATAATGGATTATAAACGTAGAGAACAATGTACTAAAACATTATAGCACATACAAACAATGCAAAAGAGCTAGATTGGAGAACAATATAATAAAACAGTTCTCTCTCTCTCTCTCCCCCCCCCCCCACTCTCTCTTGTTCTTTTGCTGGCAAGTTGCAGATTACTTATGGTGACCCTGCAGTATTTTCAAGGCACAAGATGTTCAGAGGTGGTTTGCCACTGCCTGCTTCTGTGTAGCAACCCAAGACTTCCTAGGGCTGACACTGCTTAACTTCTGAAAGATAACAAAATTGAGCTAGCCTGGGGTACAAAACTCCCTAAAATACCCCTACATTAACAACAACCTTATTCCCTATTATTAAAAGGCCCTCCTAAAGAATTCTCTTCTAACTATTCTGTGGAAAGATAAAAGTATGGGAGGCTTCCTGACCTCTTCAGCCATTCCACCAAGTGGGAGCCAACACAGAATTCCCAGGTATGGGCAGCTGTTGTTCTTTACCCCTTTCCAGGATGGGGCCTGCCAAAGTGTCAGTTGTGTCTGAGGTAATGGCTGGCTCCATGGAAGTTACATGTTACATGATTTAGTACTAACTTAGTTTGTTATGACTGTTGATATATGTTGTAAAAATTTGTATTGATGACTAACTGGTTGGTTTGTAATATTGGATTTTCAGGACAGTTGTATACTGTTTTGCAGTTATTATATTTCTTGATATGTTATACTTCCTCTTAATAAACATTTAAAACCAAAAAATAAATAAATAATAAGGCTGGGAAAGGGGCTGTGGCTCAGAGTTAGATCATCTATATGGCATACAGAAGGTCTCAGGTTCAATTCCCGGCACCCCCAGTTAAAAGGATCTGGCAGTTGTTGATGTGAAAGACCTCTGCCTGAGACCCTGGAGAGCCAATGACAGTCTGAGTAGATATTACTGACTCTGATGGTCTGATTCAGTGTAAGGCAGCTTCATGTGTACACATTACAAAGTACTCATGTTTGTTGGGGAACAAGACAAGTAGGCTGTATCACACATGCAATGACAGTTTTGTGCCTCCCAGACACACACTGGCTCTTTTCTGTTTGTGACCACCACATGCATGGAGAAGTAGCTGTAGGCTCCCCCCTGCTGTTTTTGCATCCTCAAACTGTCCCACTAGTGGCTCCAGGATGCAGCTGAGGAGGCTAAAGCTGCTTCTCCCTGTGTGCAGTGGCCACAAACAGAAAAGAGCTGGTGATTGCCTGGGAGGCACAAAACTCTTATTACACTTGTGATACAAACTCCTCATCTTGTTCCTCAACAAATTTGAGGTCTTTGTAATGTGTAGCTGGAGCTTAAATGACAAACATGCAAGTGTAAACTGAGACAGAGAGTTCTCCAAACGGAAAAGAAATGGTTGCAAAGAAATGACTGGGTTTCGGTTCTCTACTTTTCCCTGTCAGTTTTGTTGAGTCATTTATTGTGTATTCTTACTGCAGAGTGTTTTTTAAAGATGATTAATAATGTACACATAATGAACGGTGCTGATTTATTGATACACATATAATGATGGGAGATGCTTATCTTTTATGGGAGGAAATGGTACAAGGAAACAGAAAATGGCACTGAAATAGAATTTTGCAGGAGGGAGAAGCAAAACCAAAATGAAAACATTCAGGTTAAAACCACTGTGGATGAAATGTTCAAGACCATCCCTGTTTTATGTTTCATCATGTGTGTGAAACAATGGGTTGATCTATGAAAAATTTCCACTGATGGAAGAGGGTGGTGATTTTTGCCTGAGACCATCGTTTCCTGCTGTTCCTGAGGGTCTCCCGTCCTCCAGGAATAGCACTGGGGGGGGAGGGGTCTGCAGCAGAACAGGGGAAGCAAGTCACACTCCACTGACCAAAACCTCTACAGTTAATAGAGATTTTCAGCCAGATTCAGGCCAGTAGACCTGGGGATCCACAGCTCATTCATTCAGAATATATCCTCTAATTGTCCCGTCCTTTACCATTAGTGACAACTATTGCCCTTCATTTTGGAGGAAACAAGACGCTTTATTATTTTTTCAAAAAAAATCACAACAAACCTGCTTTATATTTTTTTAAAATTCTAAAAATGTAAATTGCTTATTCCCTTTTATACTTTCCATTGCCCTTCTTTTGAACGTTCTTTTTCATTATTACCGGGTAATCACTTTAATTTATGCTAATAGAAGCTAAAATAAAGCCCTTACTGTAATCAACTAATTAGATCGACTTCATGCATTACATTTTCTTTTCAGCGTGGATTATTAAGGGTATAGGTAGAAATATCTCAAATATCACACAGGTATGCTCATCGGGCATCCAAGTTTTGCTGTTCCACCCTCTCACCTATGCAGTCTGTAAGAATCCCAGGTTTCTTGTCACACAGGACATGGAATGGACCCCCCACACCGGGATCCATTCTTCATTGTCTGATGGGTCATTAATACTATCCTCAGAGTTTTCTCTTAGTGCCTGTCCTTAGAAATCTAATTGCATCCTGGCCAGTAAGATAGTGGCGAAGGAGGAGAAGATAAAACTCTTTAATTCCCTGAACTAGAACAATCTGTTCACAAAAAGTTTAAAAACTTCCAGAGAACTAATCTGATGCCCACTGCACACCATAAAGACTTTCCTTTGAAGCAGTGACACACCGAATGGGTTTACGCTGCACTGTAAAGTATTAATAACGATGCCTGACAGCAACAGTATATCAAAATAATGAAATTAAGCAGAGGTATCATAACTAAAGTTACCATTTATATACCACTATAAACTAAACTGGTCCTGATTTATCAGTGATACGAGTACTATTAAGCAGTCGGCATTATCATCATCGAGTCAGGTGGGACACACTATGCCATTCATCCATGAAACATTTTTAAAATCTACTGTTTTCACTTGGGGGCACAGATGAGCCATAATTCCAAAACAAGTGTGGGGGGGAAATCACATCCAAGGGCTCTTTACACATCACACAGTGTCAAACCTGTTTACCACTTTATGCACAGAGTTGTGGCCAATCTTGGCTCCCTAAGGTGTGTGAAATATGCTTGTCAATGGCATTCTGTACATTTTTAAGGATACACATAAAACACTGTATCTGGACCTATCAAAAAGATAATGCATAAAGCCGGGAGGGCTTGTTTAGTCATCACAGCTGCCCCCATAAGGCCATGATAAATGCTTCCACATGTCACCAACTCCAAAAAAGTAGTTTCAGAGGGTAGCCCTATACAGCAGCTAGATTCAGTCCAGTAGCACTTGAGATACCTTATCTGATGAAGGAAGCTTTGAGTCTCAAAAGCTCGTACTCCCAAAATCTTGTTGGTCTCTAAGGTGCCACTGGATTTGAATCCAGCCATTCCAAAAAAGTAATGACGCTTTGTGAGAAAGTGCTCATCCAGACCACATGCATTGCTTTGATCATGTCAAGAGGCTCTGTGGAACTGCTGAATTTAACATTTAAATCAGCTTATAGAGGCTAGACAATATATCTAAAGATCAGAAAGAAGAGAGATAGTTAATGTTCCCTTCCAATGAATGAATATGGCAAAAAAAACCCTGTAAGCAAATCTTTCTCACTCTCTTGATAGCCTTCTCTTGAGTCAGTGCTGAGTTTGCACAAGTATTTCATTCACTGAGTCTTATGTCTTCTTTTCAGGGTACATGGATGAGAGAGAACTTGAAGAGCGACAACCTGGTTCATCTTTGGATGTATTGACTGTGATGAAAGAGCGAGCAGTACTTGCGGAGGCTTAGAGATTTAAAGTCAAGATGGTAGTACCCAGAGAAAAGGTGGAGACGGGGTCATCGCCATCACTTTCCAAGCAGTTTACAGTGCCATTCTAAGCAGAGTTACACTTTTCCAAGTCTGTTGGTTTCAATGAACTGCAAACCAAACACATATGCTGCTCTGTCCCTCAGTAAAGGATTGCTGCCAAAATGAGGTTCTTTTTTTTTTTAAGCCCCCGGAGGAGATTTTTTATTGCATTTTTTATAACACTACAAACTACAACAGAAAATGGGAGGGGGAACTACATTTATAGGATAAAGAAAGATACCCACTACTGACTAAAAACCCAAGAGAGGAGATCATCCCACCAGTTTAACCATCCATTTAGTCTTAATCCCGTTAATCTTACTATCAATGGAGTCAAGTTTAACATTATCTTTTTCATATCTTAAGTTTAACTGGCATACAGAAACACCCCCAAGCATCTCACTTCAACATTTTTTAAAGGCACAATTCAGAGTCCTTCAGCCTTTACTTCTCCTTGCCTAGTCTCTTCCGAAGCTGCTGCCCCTTTCTCTGATAGAGAGTCCTCCCCGGAGGATTCCGAGTCCAGCTCGCCATTGGACTTACTGTCCTCCCCTTTTTCTCCTTCCTTCCCTGGCCCTCCCATCTGGACTCTTAAAAATTCCCGTGCTTTCTGGACAGAGTCAATCTTTTCTTTTTTATCCTTGATTTTGAAGGTTACGACTTCTGGAGTTAACCATCTATATCCAATTGCATTTGTCTGTAGAAAAAGAATTAATTTTTTATATTTCTTTCTCCTTTGTCTTATTTCAAATGGAATGTCTTTTAACGTTCAGAAACTGCTCCACTTGCACCTGCTGAATGGCCTTGGGCAAGCCATAGTTCTGGCACAGCTGTTCTTGAGAAACTGCTCTTTTTCAAGAACAGCTGTGCCAGACCTATGGCTTGCCCAAGGCCATCCAGCAGGTGCAAGTGGAGGAGTGGGGAATCAAACCCGGTTCTCCCAGATTAGAGTCCGCACACTTAACCACTACACCAAACTGGCTCTCAGATGCAA
>NW_015177018.1:496057-519514 GCF_001447785.1 Gekko japonicus | reverse complement strand
CACTGTTGACCCCCCCCCCCAAGCACCAAGATGACAGAGCATCACTTGCCCCAGAGTCCCTATCTATACCTTGTGGCTAATAGCCACTGATGGACCTCTGCTCCATATGCTTATCTAATTCCCTTTTGAAGCCATCCATGCTTGTAGCTGCCACCACTTCCTGTGGCAGTGAGTTCCATGTGTTAATCACTCTTTGGGTGAAGAAGTACTTCCTTTTATCCGTTCTAACCTGACCGCTCAGCAATTTCATGGAGTGCCCACGGGTTCTTGTATTGTGAGTTATGCATGCCTTCTCTTCCACTCCCCCCCCCTCGATTCGCTCAAAGGTTCATGCGGTTAGGAGGCGTCCCTCCCCCACCCGCTTCACTTTTCATTTTTCCACATGGGGTAGGGAGCTTTCTTTTTCTCTTTAACCGTCATTTCGCTCAGTCAGACTCATGTTCATATCTGGTCTTCCGACCCCGCTTCACTTCATTTCATCCGCTCGATCTCCTATGCTTGCCCCGGTCAGCATCACTAGGTCCCATTCGGGCACTGCGCAGGAAGGACCATTGGGATGGAGAAGTGCCTCAATTCACCCACAACGCGTAGGTGAAGAGGCGACTCCGCATAAGTCCCCTGGCTAGGAGCCTTCCGCCAGGCTCCCTGGGGGGGGGGTAACGGGCCAGTGCTCCCCCTCCTTCTTGCCATGCACAGACCTCATCCCTGGGAGGTCCAGGAAATGTGTCTGTCTAGCGTGCTGCCATCAACCGAAAACAAGATGAGGTTCTAATACGCACTCTTCCCACTACACTAAAAAGTCCAGTTTTCCTTCTTCCTCCATCCCAGCATAGGCCTCCTGATGGAAGATGTCTTGTTTGGTCTGGCAGTTTCCTGTTGCTGCTGGTAGAGGACTGCAGCTCAGACTGCTTTCCTTCTGGTCCTGCTGATGCATTCTTCCCATTCGACTTGTACATGGCAGGTTTTTTGTTTTTTCATTTCCTTCATTTCTATTAATTTCAAAAGGGACAGTTTTGTTATCAAGTTGCTTTGTAAAGTTTTGTTTCCTTCTTGTTTATTTCATGATTGTAGTTTTGTTTTTTTAATGCTGTTTTGTTATGATTTCCCATTGGTTTCAATGAATGACCCTCCCC
Source organism: Gekko japonicus (assembly GCF_001447785.1). Lineage (NCBI taxonomy): Eukaryota > Metazoa > Chordata > Lepidosauria > Squamata > Gekkonidae > Gekko > Gekko japonicus. The sequence goes on along the minus strand of NW_015177018.1, from coordinate 518,381 downwards.
CTGTTCTCAGGTCTTTCCCTTCATGGTTTTCCCTCCAAACTAATAAAAACTCACAGGGACTGTAATGCTCCTGAGGACACCCCCCAATGCCAAAGACACTCTTTGAGGCAATGAAAGTCTGTTCAACATTAAAGTCTATGGGAGAATTGATAGGAAAGATTCCAAACGGTCAGAACTGTAGCCACTTAGCTTAAAGAACAGTAGCACAGAGGCAGGCTGACAAGGCAAGAGCATTTGGTGGCACAAGGAAAGTAAGCAGGGTTTGCTAGGTCCCCCCTGGCCACCAGTGGGGGATGGGGGGTAGGGGTTATCAGATCCTGGAGATTTGGGGATGGAGCCTGGGGAGGACAAGGATGTCAGTGGGGTACAAGACCATAGAGTCCACCCTCCAAAGAGAGCCAGTTTGATGTAGTGGTTAAGAGAGCGGACTTTAATCTGGGAGAACCAGGTTTGAGTCCCCACTCCTCCACATGCAGCTGCTGGTGTGACCTTGGGTCAGTCACAAGTTCTCTCAGAATTGTTCTCTCAAGACCAGTCCTTGGAAGAGCTCTCTCAGCCCCAACTACCTCACAGGGTGTCTGTTGTGGGAAGGGGAAGGGAAAGGAGATTGTATGCTGCTCTGAGACTCTGAGTGAAGGGCAGGGTATACATCCAATCTCTTCTTCCGGGCGCGATCACACCGCTACATCTGGGAAGCGTAGAGCTCCTGTGGCTCACCCGAGGCTTCCCGCCAAAGATGCGGTTTAAAAAACTAGTACCTCCGAGGTACTAGTTTCCGAAAACCGCGGGCAAGGGCGGGCGTCTGATCACGTTTCCGGTGGTAGATAGTGGCATCAGGCGCCCGCCCATGTCCCATCAAGGTTTTTCCCCCCCCAAGTCTCCAGGATGCGCAAAAGCACCCAACGGCGCATGCGCACAAGGAGGAAGCGGCATTGGCCACAGAAGGAGGAGGAGGAGGAACGCGGGGGGAGCAGCCGTCGTGGCGGACCGGGGCGCCCTGCGGAGGGGGTGGCGAGGCCGAGCGGAGAGAGGCAGGTAGGCGGGCAGGCGGTGGTGGGGGCCCGCGGCACTTCACTCCGGTGGGGGTGCTGGTCCTTGAGGGCAGGGCCGGGTTTCTTCACCATTGGGGGTGGGGGGTGTCGTTCCTGGCCATCAGCATCGCCTCCCGGTTTTGATGGCGGCGGCGGCGGAGGAGCACGTGTGTGGGTGGCTCCACGAAGTGCCTTTCCAGACCTCCGGAGCGGAGCCGGGAGGATCTCCTGGACCACCCCGGGGGCGGGGGTGTCTGTCCCGTCGGCCTCCTCGGCCTGGCCTCCAGTGCCGGCGGCCCGTGGGACCAGGTGCCCTTCCGCAGGGCCTGTCCGGGCCACGATGTCCCGCTGGCCATTCAGTAGTCCTGTTGCTGCCTAGCCGTCTGATCGGCACCTCCCCCCTAACCACGGGACCTCCACGGGACGTCTGATTGCGCAACCACACATTATTTTGCCCCGGGGCAAACAGCCACGCGTCCTCCCCGCATTTCCGGCCCGTGTGACCGGGGCCTGGGTAAGGAATATCCTCATTTTTCTAGGAGCAATATCCCTTTTCTGTTTGGCTAGGCTGGCAGTTTTCCACTAACCATTCAGCCTCTTCTGGCAAACCTTAACCCCAGTTCTGGAGACAGTGAACAAACTGAATTCAGCTGGTGCTGACACTAGGTTACGTTCTTTCTGAACTTTCCCCCAAATGTACTGGTGTACAGTAAAGGCTAGGAGTTGTGTCCTTTCACTTCCCAAGTGACTTGTCTGTTTCCCTCAGACTGACACACACACACTCATCCTGACTGGCAATTGTCAAGTCAAAATGCAAACAATGTCTGACTGACTCTCTGACAAGACTCATAAGATTTTATAAAACTCTCCTCAGCTGGCACTGACCAATCAGATAGAAGAGGGGGATGCAGGCAGGCAGCAGCCTGTCACTCAAACTGCTTTTCAGTGAGGCATTAACCCCTAATCTCCCAGCTCTCTGAGTTTGATACACTAAGCATTCTGCTTTTGGAGGTCAGTTTGTCACACACCCCTTTTCTGTAATTATTATAATACATAACAAAAGAGATGCACAAATCTTCTTCCTATCTCTTCAGACAGATACAGCCACAGATCTTCTAACCTATTCCTAGGCTATCTTCTCCTGGTTAGCCACTTTGAGAGACTAGATGGATTGTAAAGAGCTCTGAAAGGGCCTCTCCAAACTGCTGAATGTCAATGAAATATTATATTTCACCTGCTACATGAGGCATGTCTGGACAAACAAAAATCCTAATGCCACATATAGGCTGATGAAGTTTAAACTGCTAGTGAACAGACCAAGCAAAGAATCCTTGGGACTGTGGTGGGTAGCTCACTGAACATAACAATTCAGTGTGCAGTGGCACCAAAAAAAGCTAGGGATCATCAGGAAGGGGAAATTGCCAGTAATACCCTTATGGAAGCACTGGTGTGGCCCTATTTGGAATAGTGTGTACAGTTCTGGTAGTAGCATCTCAAAAAGCATGCTGAAGATCTAGAAAAAGTGCATAAAAGGGCAACTAACATGATCACGGTGTTGGAGCACCTGTCCTGCTGGGCAAGACTAAAGTATCTGGGACTTTTAAGGGCTTTTTTGCTCTAAGTCAATTGAAGGGTGACATGATAGAGACAAACAAAATTATGCATGGTGTAAAAGGAACAGAGAAAGAGAATTTTCTCTCCTTCTTCCTTAACACTATGACCTGGGGTCACCCTAGGAAAATTATTTGCAGTAGGTTAAAGATAGGTAAAGGAAGACAGGTAAAAGGAAGCACTATTTCATACAGTGGATAGCACTGGGAATGGAATGGAATAGATTTAATCCGAAAGCATCCAGTAGGCAATGGATTCCACAATCAATACTCATTGGCCCTGATGACCAAATGAGGCCTCCAGATTCGAGGCAGAATGGCTCTGATTGTCACATGGTGAGAAGCAGTCAGTGGATGAAGGTGGTTGTCCATCAAGCCTACTTGTCAGCTTCCCTGCGGCATTTGACCAGCCACTGCTGGAACCAGGATACTGGACTAGATCATCCATTGTCAGATGTACCATAGCTATTCCTAGTGTTCTTACAGCATGTCTATAAACCTGTATGTCTTTTCTTATAGTTTTAGTTACCATGCATTGACAGTCTAGTGAATCTTGTCTAAAGAAGTTCAATACACTAAGGATTCAACAGCTATCATTGATTGGACAATCCATAAAAATTGCTTGTCCAAAGAGGATTGGCTGTGGAGTCCATTGCCCATTGAACCCTTTCAGGTAAACAAATTCTACTTGGTTCCCAATGCATGGAGCCCGCATAAAAAAAAGAGGGGGGGGGGGGGGGATGCCAGCTCTTTCAAGTATTAAATTGCAAAATAATAGAATGCTAAGGCTGATAGACCTGAGAAGAAGTGCATTTACTGCCCTAAAGGAGATATTATATAGTTTCCAATTAAATCATTCAGACATCCAAGATGGTAATTAGTCATACCACGAGTCTGCAGATTGTTCTTTCTCTATACCACCCTACATAGGACACTCTCTGGTCTACCTCTGGCTTTGAGAGATTTAGATCTTCGGGTGAATATAGCCCATTAGTCTTTCAGTATTAATTATCTTGACAGAAGGCCAGAGCAACCAGGAAGGGATGTCAAAAATTTCCTTTAACAGCCCACCATGAGCATCACATTGCTGTTTCAAGCTCCATTGCCCTTAAGCTTGCCAGGTTCCCAGTCAGGAACTCTGCTTTTGCGAGCTCTGACCTACCACCGGTCAGCTGGCCAGCAGGGAAAACCCTACCCCCAAACAGACATCCCCACATGACATTGGTGATGCACTGATATCACCTCCAGAAGTGACATCATCGTGTTGGCAACGTTGGGGGCAATGGTCTACTTTTTGTGCAAAAGTCCCTTGTTTGTAGCCATTTTACCATAGAGTTTTGCCCAAAAAGTAGAGCATCACCCGGACATTGCCAGCATGATGATGTCACTTCCAGAAATGTTGTCAGTGCATCGCCGACATCCCCACCCACCCCCGGAACACCACCCAAATCCCCCTGCTGGCAGGAGGAAGGCACCTGGCAACCCTAATTGCAACTCAGTAATAACACCTTTCAGTAGTAAGAGATTTACTGGCAAAGTTCTCTTTGTTTGGCTATGAAAAAGGTTCTGCTAGGCATGAAGTGGAAGGGTCACTGAAATGTAGCACAAGGTTCCCATGTTGACTGCTTCTTGGACTGAATCATTAACTGTGAATAGTCGTTCTAATTAAAGGATGCCAATATATAATTATTAGCCAAGCAAGCCCATCCTGATGTCAAGCTTAAACAAAGACATTTTAAAGATCTAAAGGCAGAAATCATTTAATTAGGACAGAGACAATTTCATTAGGGACTCCTGAGTCATCTGTAAAAAGGGTCCCTTTTCTCATGCCTTGCACCAATTCCTCTCAAACTTCCATGAATGAAACCAAAACATTCTGAAATCTGTGAAAGCTGCCATTTAAAGTGTTCATACCAGCAGAAGCAAGGATTGCTGTACCAGATGCTGTACTCCTGTCAAACAATCACTCTTATAAGGTGATCCCTCCAAACTCCCTGTGAATTTTCGGTTCCATATCTGATAACTGGGTAACCTTTAGGTAGCATGTAACTCTTCTTATGTGATAAATAAACTTTTATTATGATATTGATGACCCACATTATTACTGTTTGATACTTTATTAGCTTATACCCCAAATAAGGAACTGTGACTGAGGAGGGTCTGTACCTCTATAAATCTTCCCTCAGAAATAGGCACCTAGGCAGGCACAGTGAAAGGTGAAAGAGAAATCAAAATTCATCAGAATAAACAGGCGGGGGTTGGGAAATAATATTTACAAGTGAACTTTGGGTAGGTTTGGTAAGGAGGTTCAAATATATGTCCAAAAACTGCTTTTATACAGCACTAGATATGTTTTGTGAGTTATTTCCCCTGATTTATGTTGGCTTGATGCTGTTTGAGATGTTTCACTGCTTTTACTGTGAAACAGAGCATACTAGAATCCCTTATACCTTCTTTTGAACTTGTTTCTGGATGGTCACACAGACTTGAGATTTTATTATGCTGTAACCCTATGTTTATAGACCAGGGGTTTTCCTATCTGCCCCCTCTTCCTCTAGCCAGATTGCTATTCTCTTCTCCTTAAGAGCAATGACCTATTTTGACTTGCTTGAGGGACCTCTGTGCCTCCTCAGGCCTTTTAGTCAATCCCTATCTTCCAGAAGAACCATCTCTGTAAACTGGTTAATCAACTTCCATACTGAGAATGTCTAATTCTCCACTCAAGCAGTGTTTCACCACCTACTCACAGAGATTCAACTGTGTTGTTGTTGTTCAGTCGCACAGTCGACTCTTCGCGACCCCATGGACCAGATCACGCCAGGCCCTCCTGTCTTCGCCGTCCTCTGAAGTTTGCTCAATTTCATGTTCGTTGCATCTATGACACTGTCTAACCATCTCATCCTTTGCCGTCCCCGTCTTCTTTGACCTTCAATCTTTCCCATTCAACTGTAAACTACCTTGAAACCAAGGATTTCTTGTATTAGTAGTAGGGTGGGGTCAGGGACCCATTATGACTTTTGTGGGCCCTAGGCATTTTTGCCTTCATGGGCCCCTCCCACCATAATAATATCAATATTTATATTATTTTTGATATAACTTTAAATACTTTGTTTTCTGTTTTAGGCAAAATGTAATAGATTTTCACGAGCCCTAAAATTTCATTTTTTTAAAACGTGAGACAAAAATTAAAACATTTTCTTTGATCCTATGAATGAAAAGCTCGTTTTTTTTCTTCTGATTTTAAAAGAAATTAAAACATTTTTGTGGGCTCCTAAAAGTAATGTGGGCCCTAGACACTGTGCCTACTGTGCCTAGTAGATAAGTCAGCCCTGGATGGGGTGCCAAGCTTGTTCCAACCTGTGCCCCTGCAACTCATGTATGGGCAGATGGCTAGACAAGCTGGAGGCACTGCAGGTTTCCACGATATCTTATTTTTGCAAGAATCCTGCACAGGAATATCAAACCCATTCCCTGCAAAGGAAGTTGTTCTTTTCAGATAATCTCATCAAGACGCAATTGTGACTTTGCACATAAAACTGATCAGAGACACTAACAAATCCACCATGCTCCATTCATTGCTTTCTTTAAGGAAGGAAACACAGCATGTACTAAGGCATGTGGCTTGGTTGCTGTAATAATTTGCATAAACCAATTGTCTTAGATATAGGTGTTAATCAAGTAGCGACATATAATAGGAAGTCTTTTGCATTTAGTGCCAGGAGGCAAAGTCACAATGGAGGATAACATGCTAAAAGTTAAACATGAAAGAAATCTTCAGAGCAGCCAGCTTCAAATGTAATAGTAAAGAAATATGGACTGTGGTGATGCTACACAGAAAGAATCTTTCTTCAGCCCCGTGTCTTACACTTATTTCTAGTTTTAAATACTCAAAGGCATGCTGGGAAATGTAATACATTACAGTAATCCTAAGAAGAGTTCAGTTTAGCATTAAGTCATCCAGCAAGTGTAATATCAAGTTAAAATGATCCAGCAGGAGTGTGTGCCTATCTATTAAAAAACATGGAGAAAGAGAAGCAGGTCATTATGTAGCTCATGATGGGGGGGGGGGGGGGGGGGAGGCAGAGCTTCTTACTTACATAAGAACCAACTCTTTACAAGCAGAGATGCGGGGAGGGGGGAAGATCCTACAGTCAGTGCATTGGGGTTCACACATCTGAGAGAATGGCACATAAAACGAAACACAAGCTGGATTTTAAAAAAAGAACAGCATTTAATTAATTGGGTAAGAGACATTTCCTAGCTTCAGACCATCAAACGGACTTCATTTTGAGCTTGTGCTTCAAATTACCTGAGAGACTTATCTACAGAAGACAGACCTAATCGGAACAAATGGTAAAAGCTCTCAGGGCTTCAAACGCTGATATGCAAAGATGGCTGGAACTCAAACGCTAGCTGCTACCAAGTGTACTGCACACAGCTTTCAAAATACAAATTAACCCATTTACTGTGTTTTAGATAATCAAAGCAGCATGGTTTATTTCCCTCCTCTTTCATGAAATTTCCCTTGCTTCCTAAAACCCTGCCTTTAAAAAAATGCTGCCTAAAGATTAAAAGCAGAAATGCTCCATGGGCCACTGCCATTTTCAAGAATTACACAATTCACTTTTCTGCTATTCTTGTTGGGTTCCCTCCTCCCCACCTCTTCCAACTAAATATTTTCTAAGTTAGACAGACCTCCCAGCCTTAGATCCTCCTCTGGTTCCCAGTTCAAAAAAACAACACCCCCAAATGGTAGTAATCAGTGGTGCTAAGTGTCACGTGGACACTTAACTCAAATTTAAAATTAATACTTTTCAAACTGCACTTTATGCATCTCCAGTTTTCATATATAAACCAGAACTGTTTCCCAATTAGAAAGAGCATTTTAAGTGTATGTGTGGCTGTAGAGGCTTTAAAATTATTGGCACAACAATGCAATAAAATAGAAAAACACGGTTATTAATAGGAAATCAGAATCACATGGCATTCAAATGTAAAGGGAAAGAAAGCTGTTGTTTTTTGTCCTACAGTGCGGAAGGACAAGGCACACGCGTGCTTTATAGACAGATTCTATGCATGTTTATTCTGAAGTAAGTTCTGCAGGGGTCATTTGGGGGGGGGACGCGGGGGGACACCATCCCCCCGGGTGAGGTGCGGGAGGGCGGGGCCTGGAGCTCCCTGCTGGTGCCCCCTGGAGGTCGCCGCCGGCTGTGGGGAGGACACACTTCCGGTGATGTCAGGGGGTGTGGCATATGCTAATGAGTTATGCTAATGAGTCCCCCTAGCTCTTTTTCTACGAAATGACCCCTGAAGTTCTGAAGTAAATTCCACTATGAATAGGGTTGCCAGGTCTGGGTTGGAAAATACCTGGAGACTTTGGGGGTGGATCCAGGAGAGGGCGGGGTTTGGGGAGGGGAGGGGCCTCAGCAGGGTACAGTGCCATAGACTTCACCCTTCAAAACCCTTCGTTTTCTCCAGGGGAGCTGATCTCTGGCAGCTGAGGATCAGTTGTAAAAGCGAAAGATCCCCAGGCCCCACCTGCAGTCTGGCAACCCTAACTGTGAATAGGACTAAATTCCATTCCAAGTAAACAGGCCTAGTATCACAGTTAAGGTTCCATTTGGCCAGGAAAAAATGTCCTATCCTTTTAACAGAGCTTTAATATGTCAAAATGGGCAGCTTCCCCCCCCCCCCAATGTCATGGAGCTGAATAACATCACCTAATAATTGCTGCTCAGGGGCCCTTAGATGGACCAGTTGAAAAACTGGCAACCCTGGTTTCTAAAGTCCTTGCTCAAGCCCTTTCAGTGGGTTGTATCATATAACAGAAGTGGGAGGAAGGGTGATCTTGCCTATTCTCTGTTCTCACTGCAGGCCCTGATGTCCACAGCTTTGTGTCTGTAGGGTCCCCCCTTCCCCCAGCAATGCCTTTGTGGGATCAAAGGAAGGCTGAAGAGGAAGGTAGGGAATGGTCCACTTCTGTGTTTGTCAGTGTCACTTTTTACTGAACTAATGGAACTAATGGAATTCCCCAATCCCAACACTATATTCAAGTTAATAATAAATAATAATCACTGATATGTCTTGGTTAAGAGCTTGCTTTTGAAATTCAATAAAACTGGCAACCAGGGAGAGGGCCTTCTTCACTGTGGCACCAAAAATCTGGAACTCTCCCCACAGGGGGACTCTTCTGTCTTCTTCTGTTGCCATCTTCTGCCTGCAGGTAAAGACTTTTTTGTTTCGAGTGATCCCTCAGCGATCTCTCCTTTTAGCCTGATATTTTAATTGCTGCTTTTATGTGCTTGTATTAGGCTTGCCAAGTCCCCCCGGGGGCGGGGAAACCCCCACCCCAGGGGCCCGTTCCCCGCCGGCGGCGGATCAGGCCCTGGGGGGAACCCCACCCTGACGTGCACGTCACTCGGAAGTGATGCGACCACGCCGGGCATGCTGGGGGCGGGGCCACGGTCATCCAAGGGAAAACTCTATGGTTTTCCCTCTGATGGTCGTGGCCCCGCCCCCAGCGTGCCTGGTGTGGTCGCGTCACTTCTAAGTGACGTGGATGCGGCGCGCGCGTTCTTTGCGTGCTCTCTCCAGCCGCCAGCCGGGAGTCCCCCGCTGCGGCAAAATTCTAACTTGGCAACCCTAGCTTATATGTGTGTTTTAGTTTTGGTTTTAATTATTTTAACAATGTGTTTTTGTTTAATATTTTAATGCATCCTTTTATTATGTATGCTTTTAATCTGTTAGTTCCCTTAGTGGCCCTGATGAGGTAGAAAGGTGGAGCATAAGTCTTGCAAAATGAATAAATAAAATAACAGAAAGCCAGGGAAAAAGGGGGGGGGTGTTATTCCACTAGTCACCTTCAAAAGCTCTTCTAAACATTTCTGCCTTATGAAATTAAAACTGATCTCCAGAGATCATTTCCCCTGAAGAAAACAGCTGCTTTCGAAGGTGAAGTCATGGCATTATACTCTATTGAGGTCTCTCCCCTCCCCAAACCCCCACCTCCTTAGGCTCTATCCCCAAATCCTGAGGAATTTCCCAACCTGGAGTTGGCCTCAAAAAACAAACAAACAAAAAAAGCAGCAAAACTGTATTTCGGCATAAGCTTTTGTGGGCTTCATCTGAAGAAGTGGGTTCTAGTCTATGAAAATAGTAAACTGGAATAAAACTTGGTGAGTCTTTAGGGTGCCGCAAGACTTCTGTTGATTTTTGCTGCAACAAACTCACACGGCTACTCCTGTGGGATTATCAGACTTGGAAATGTTTTCAACACACATATCTTTCCTGGGGATTTGCTCCAAGCAAAAGAGTTCTTTCTGAGACATGTCACTGGCTTACAGAACTCCCATCATTTCCCTGATTTGTTGTTATCGCTAATTGTATTAATACTTAGGCTTGCTAATACAGCACAAAAGCAAAATCTATTGCAAGTAATAAAAAGCTTTTAGAGGCAATATTTAGGCAATAATGACCTCTGAGTCAGGCATTTCCTGGCAGCTAATGACTGGCTGGTTGAAGTTGAAGGTCTAAGATAACACAGTGGGCTGTTAACCTATACAGCCATTAGCTTCAGGAAACACCTGACCCCAAGATCACTAATGCTCTTTTAAATCACAGCAACATAACAGAAACGAACTACCACATCATGGCAGAAAACTAAAAGTTTAACTTCAGGTTTCTGTGGATGTTGTGATCTGGAAATGTGAATATTATGCCCCATTTCCCACACTAACATTATTTGACTACAGGAGTTAATTAGAATCAAATGCAAATAGCAGCCCACACAGGAACCAACCAGTAGGGCCATGAAACCCCCATTACAGCGTTGAGGTATTCACCTTAGTTCTTTCAAGTAGACATTTACTTATGTAAAATGTTGGTGCAACAAAAACATAAACTTTCAAACATGAGTATCAGACAGGTGATTTTCTAAAACCTTGGTTTGCCAGCTCTTGCACTGATCCCGGTAGCTATGATTTTAACAGCAACATGTTCAGTAGTCATTTGCAGTACAGAGGGTTGGATCCCACCAGATATTCCACAGGCAAAAAAAGGAGTAGCCCTTTTAGATCAACAAAAAAGGCTATACTGGGGGTCATAGGCCCAGCACAGACAAAAGCCATATGGGACAGGGGCTGCAATGAATGGGGGAAAGGGGTTGAGACCGAGTGGAAAAGGTGTGGCAGGATCCGAAAGTTAATCTCCATGGTAGTGAAACTTTTCTCTGTAAAAAGCACAAGTATAGGCCAGGCCAGTTGTCACTGGGCAAATCTGTAAATGACCACCGACTGGCCCAGTGATGTACATCAAAAATAGGTGTGATGAGGATTATGACACCCTAGGAGATATGAAAACCTTAAAAAAACAATATAGGTCCTTGATACAATGGAGAAAGAAAGAAGCCATAGCTCTTGCATGGGAGCAACTAAACTCAGCAATCAGAGATAAAAATCCCCGTTTATTCTGGAATATGGTGTCTAATTGTACTACTAGATCTCCCTCAGTGTGCAGTAATACAATTCTCCCTGAAATCTGGGGAAATTATTTTGAGCAGCTCTCTCGAGGTCAGGATGAGGCTGCAACAGAGGATCTGGATATAGATACTTCACCTTCTTGGCCCCCTGTGCATCCTCAAGAAATTAAGAACCCTATACAGACACTGAGAACCAACAAAGCCCCAGGCTCTGATCTTATATCGGCAAATCTGATTAAGAGGAACCTTGAGTGGTGGGTTCCGGTTCTTACTACTTTACAACTACAGATAGAACAGGTAGAATACCTAAGGATTGGGTGGTGGTGGCAATAATTGTGCCTATTTATAAGAAAGGGAATTGAGATGACCCTGACAATTACAGGCCAATTAGTTTGCTAAGCATAAGTAAGCTTTATTCAAAACATTTTCAATGGAAGCTAAAAGACTGGATGGAGCAGGACCGTTTTTTGGGACAGGAGCAAACAGGCTTTAGAGAGAGTGGTAAATCTTAGTCTGCCACCTTTGCATAATGTAGAAAAATGGCTATAAACGTTTAGAAGTAGGACAAATTGGTTAATCTACCTACCTTTTATCTTCCCCTTCATCCAAGAAGAACATGGTAAAATAACCTTCCCCATTTTATCTTCACAACAGCCCTGTGAGATAGATTATGCTGAGTGAGAGTGTCTGGCCCAGGTACCTTTATTCAGCCAACTTCAATTATCCGCACAGTGCAAAAGGCAATCGCATGGGGTCTGCTTTATATATTGAAGGGTGGAGGGAAAGGGCTGTTAAGTCGCATCCAATGTATGGTGGCCCCGTAGGGTTTTCAATGCAAGTGATATTCAGAGGCAGTTTGTGATTGCCTACCTCTGTGAAGTGACCTTGGGCTTTCTTGGTGGACTCTGAGATAGGCTGACCGTACTTAGCTTCCACGATCTGACAAGATCAGCCTCATACCCAGAAAATTTTTGTTAGGGGGCCCCAAGGGGGCAGTTTAGTACAGTGGAGCTGACTACATCATAAGGGTTGCTGTTAGGGAAATATAGAGGAGGAGAGACATGGCTAGGTAAGAGTTGACAGGTAAAAACGGGGGAGGGGGAGGAGGAGCAGCACCTGGGGCAGTTCGGAAATAATAAAGAAAGGTCAGGATTTGTGTTTGGGAGTTGTACTCTCTCTGAAGCACTGTGCATTGCTCCAGAATCAAAGCTTACCCCCAGAAGATCCAAGATGTCTGGCAAGCATTGCTGAAGAAGCCTGGAGAGACCCTTGAGGTTTTACAGACACAAGGTGGTTCTGCTGGCTAGCTAGCAGCAGCAACAGGACAATAACCTCCTGAGCAGCCCTTTAACCCTTGGGTTGCCAATGGGCTATTCTCCTTGTGTCCCCTTCCTACACCCCCCCCACCTTTGCAGGCAATCTGAGAGGAGAGAAAAGACAGGAACTTCGTCTTGCACCCCCTGAAGCAGTTCAGGCATTACAATCACACCAAGTGCAGGCTGAGACGCGCTTCCCCTCCCCCGGCAAGCCAGGCGGGCACTTCACAGAGAGGGGAAAGTGGGGAGGTACGGCTGTTTGGTGTAGTGGTTTTGCAGTTTGGTGTAGTGGTTAAGTGTGCGGACTCTAATCTGGGAGAACCGGGTTTGATTCAGACTACATCACCCAGGTGGTGTCTGAACTATGGGGGGAGGGGTGTTATGTATGCAGCCGCCACACGGCGGCCACAAGAAAGACAGGAGCTTGGCTCCAGAAAGACAATGGGACCTAGGATCCTAGTCCCCCCCCAGCTGACCAATAGGCTTCTTGGCGGGAAATTCAAACCCTCTAATGGAGTGGGAGGCCCAGGGATGGGAGTGTATATAGTTGGCCTTGCAGGGCCATTGGGTGTCTTATGTTAAGTATGTAATAAACGTGTGCAACTGCATGTCGTCGTCCGAGTCCTCCATGCGGCAAACCCACTTGCACCTGGCTGGATGACCTTGGGCAAGCCGTAGTTCTGACAAGAGCTGTTCTTGAAAAAGAGCAGTTTCTGTCAAGAGCTCTCTCAGCCCCACCTACCTCACAGGGTGCCAGTTGTGGGGGGGGGAAGGGAAAGGAGTTTGTAAGCTGCTCTGAGACACCTTTGGGTAGTGAAGGGCGGGGTATAAATCCAATCTCTTCTTCTTCTTCTTCTTCTTCTTCTTCTTCTTCTTCTTCTTCTTCTTCTTCTTCTTCTGTTTGGGGAGGTTGCCGGGCACTCATAGGCACCCCTGTGCTTACGAGCCTGGACAATATCAGGCTAGCCTGGGCCAGTGAGGGACACTGTTAAATGTATAGCCTGAGAATATCAATTTAATTATTTTGACTGGAAGATGAATTCCATTAAAAGAATAAGGGGTTCCTATCGGTTCAACTAGTCTCCAGTGACTGGCAACCGCTCTCCAGGACCTCAGGCATAACTGGAAATGCCAGGATTTCAACCTGAGACCTTCTATATACAAATAATGACTTAGTAATAATGACCAATCCCCCCCCCTCCAATGCTGGAAGAGCTAACCATTAAGTCTCCTAGCGTTGTGGGGGGGGGGAGAGGGTCGAGCCACTTCAATTGTAGCTTCAGCATGGCAGAACAACCTCCTCTGCAGCAAGCTAGCTCACACCAATTCAGTTTAGAGGGAACACTGACTCAGACCCAGTGCCAGCAGATCCTGGTAAGCAGTTCCTGTGGAAACAAGTTGTTGTCAGCCATGCTGATCCAAAAGAAAAACCCCCAAATCCAGAACACAATCCATATAATATCTTTTATTATAAGCAACCAAATGACATATAAAAGTGTGCAAGCTTTTGAGTTCTCCAAAGAACCAGTTTGGTGTAGTGGTTAGGAGCATGGACTCAAACCTGGGAGAACTGGGTTTGATCCCCCACTCCTCCACATGCAGCTGCTGGTGTGACCTTGGGTCAGTCATAAGTTTTTTCAGAACTGTTCTCTCAGGAACAGTTTTCAAAAGAGCTCTTTCAGCCGCACCTACATCACAGGGTTTCTGTTGTGGGGAGAGGAAGGGAAAGGGATTCTAAGCCACTCTGAGACTCCTTTGGATAGTGAAGGGCAGGGTATAAATCCAATCTCTTCTTCTTCTTTTCTTCTTATTATTCAGGCTATATGTTAAAAATAATTTTTAAAAATGGGAAAGGGTAGGGAAGACGTTTCAGGACATGGCGGAAAATTTTGGTGTAGTCTGTTGCTTTGTGCTATAGCTGTTAGATGCAGCACTGATGTTGGTATCCAGGGACAACCAACTTTTTATGAGCAAGAGGGCATAAAATGCTTACAATCCACATAAAATGAGGGAACAGGTAAAAATACATGAGCAACTTAACAGAACACACTGAAGGAAACTGATGAAGAATCAAGATGGATCTTCTACACCAACAACTTCCCAACAACTGCACATGTACAGTTGCTTTAGGAAAACTATGTACATTTTTAGAACATGCTTTTTGTAAAAAAACAAAACCCTGCATAGTTCATGGTTTTATATTCCAGTTTAATTTATTGCCTGTTCTACTGACTCTTTTTAGATACAGGGGAAATCACTGGACTAAGATCAAAAGAATATTTTTATACATCAATTCATAAACCTCAGAAGTCAAGCCTTGAACAAAACAGTGCTTTTGAGCATGATGTCCTTTGCTTATTTCTTGTTATTACAAAAGACTAGCGCTGCACTCCTGTTGATTTAAGATAGCTACTTTTGATCACTGTTTCTCAAATTGCCATGACATTTTTCTTTCCTTCCTACTCTTTGCATGAAGTGAGAAGCTCAGTGTGGGGAAAAAATCACATGTGTAAAAATGGATACAGGATCAAAACCAGGGGTTAATGAACTAGAGTTTTTGCTTTTAAGAATGGGAAACCACAACTACTCTCACAAAAAAAAGTAATGTCAGTAACCTTTCAAAGTAGGATCTGGATGCTATGTACAACTTCAGATATTAGCATACAATCATTATCTAAAGCAGGAGGAATATATTTAATGATTTAACGGCAGCCAATTAAAACCAAATATATATAGTTTCTTCCTTTTCCTTTCCAGCTGTCTTGAATCTTTAACTTCAGAAAGGTGGCCTATAAATGTTTGAATGCATGAAGTCTAGAACAGGCTTCTTCAGATCTCAGAGCCAAATCACCTTCAAAGGTACATTCAGAGCTTCAGCACACCACATAATACCCCCTGGAATTTCACACAGATATTAAACACCATGGGAACTCCCCACAATGTCAGGTACAAAATTGCACCTGTTGTCCCTTGAACTTGTACCCAAGGGCTGTTCAGACCCTAGGATAGGGCTCTGGTCTCCTGGGCTTCACATCCAGCAGTGAACAGCTGGACAGTTCCAGGCAAGCATCCTTTAATTAAAGTTTTACTGAAGTCACTTATGCCTCTTAGGCTAGCCTCATTCACACTTACCTCAAAGTTGGCCAAACTTTTGTTGCATGCAAGAACTTCCCAAGCAAGAGAGCTCTGCTGATAATGGAAAGTAGAACTCTGCCTTGGCCTCTATGTCTTCAATCCTTTCTAGGGCTGATGGCATTTGCTTTGCTGTTTCTTTGCTTCTTTTGCCGTTCTCCTTAAGTCCCCAACATCTGGGCATACCCAGTTCTGACCCCCTACCAGATATTTCCCTGTAGACATCTTTGTTGCCCTTTTGCCAGCCTCCTTGGCTCCAACTTTTTCTGCTGCTTCATGGTCACTTTCCCTTATCTCCCAACACCACTTGGCCAGGGGTGAAGGAAGAGGCTGACTACACAGAGAGGTTCCAGCATGAATTCTGTTCACATGGAACAGCCTGTTGCCCCCCGCCCCCAGCCAGGATAATGGTTTGGAATAAAACAAGGGCCACTTTATTAACTATTTAACAGAACATTGCAGCAATACAACTAAGCAACCATGGAACAGGCAAGGCAGGCGTCACTCCCTGACCAACCCCCTTGCCCTTGAAGGGCGGCTCACCCAGCTCTGATTGTGAGCCAACTCTCTGGCTCGTGACCAGCAGCCCAGCAAACTGGTTGCCCTCTAGGAGCGCCTACCCCTGAAGCCTTCCAACCTGCAGGGAGGAGCCTGCCCTAAAAGGTTCCCAGTGGAGGTGATCACCATTCCCCACCCAGGACCCTGAAATCCGAAGGCAGTTCCTGATGACCCCCTGTTCCCTAACGGGATATGCCGTAAGGTGCTCACCAGTTTCGTTTTCTTGCTTGCACAAACCTGCCACAGTTAAGGTCAAGCCTCTGCTTTGGCATTTGCTCCCCACTCAGCATCCTAATGCCGACCTAATCCCTTGCTGCAAGTCCTGTAAAAATATCCCATTGCCCTTGTCAGACAAATGCACCCCGTCAGCTCTATACAGGTCCGGGAAAACGACCCGTCTTGGGGTGCAGCAAAAACATACCCAACCCAGCATCCATGGCGTTTCTCAGCTGCCTGTTAACTTTGCGTCTGGCGTGGTCAATACACCTAGGGTCCTCCAAGTTTCACCACACCTGGCGGGGCAGTATGGCTGACCATACTATTTTCATGCCGAGCCACCTTGCTCTTATCCTCACAAGGTCTGCCTCGGCCTGCAACACAAGGGCCTTGCCCTTCAATAGACCCAGGTCATTGCCCCCCAAGTGTATTACCAGGCCCCCTCCTCTCATCAAATAGCAGGGGAAGGAGCATGAGCCATTGCATGCCCCTCCTCCCCAGCCATTCCACTTCCTCCCAAGCACTAAGGCCAAGCTGAGAGCCGCTGGATGTCCTTCTGGCCTGATGTGCTGCCCAGAAGACCATGCTGTGGCCGTAGACGGACTTAGCCCTTGATTCTCCCTGCCCTTATCCCCCATCCCCGCCGCCGTTGATGTGGCCCCTATCCGAAAAGAGTGAGTTCCAAAGCGAACCCCACCCAATCCCAATCGGGTTAATGCCTTCTGAGCCAGGCTCCAAAATTGAAATTTAGTGGGGGGAGTGCCATCCCTGTGTCGGAATAGGTAACCCCGGCCCTCTCCTCTCAAGGCCAAGTAATGACTCAGTGCCTCAACTGGGCATAACTCAACTTCTGAACATTGGTTGAGCTCTATAACCTTTCCCTTGCCACGCTGGTAAGCACCTGCAGTCACCGCCAGGGCTATGCAAAAAATAAAAATGCAAGGCAGACACCTTTTCCACATACCACCCTCCAAGGGATTCTCAGCCTATAAACTCCCCAGTCTTTTTTTTCTGCCATGCCCACCCTTCCCAAGATCTCTTTTCACTTTTCCTTCAGTCCTGCTACCATCTACCGCCACAGTCAGCTGGAGCCAACATGGGAAGCCGATTGGTTGGCTATGAAAGTCTTCCCCTTTCCAGGTTTCTTCAGCCAAGCCAATGGGATTTCTCAGGAGCATTCTGACTGGCTGCTGAGTGGCGGGGGAAAGAGCACAGGCATGGAGCTTGGCTGTGGTGGTCGTAGGTGTACTGAATTAGAAAGTACTGGACATTTACAGGGCCAGTATTTTTTCAGTTGGTTTACTGGACAGAAGGAGAAAATACTGGACTGTCTAGTTCAAAACCGGACACTTGGCAACCCTAAGCCCCTTGACCCTTTTCATTCCGGCTTCAGGTCCAGCTTTGGGAGAGAAATAACCTTGGCAGTTCTTGTGAGCATCAGGTGAATGCATCCCTGTTACTGTTATGGCACATTTCAGCTGCATTTGAGACATTAGCCCATTCTTTACTGCTAAAGTGCCTGGACAAGCATGTGGGCCTGGGTGGGACAGCTCTGAAGTGGTTGGAGCCCTTTTTAATGGATGGTCCAATTGCAAAAGGTGGCCGTAAGGGAAGAATAGGAAGCAGGGAATTTGTTATGGGGAGTTCCACACGTTTGAGTAATGTGAGATATGGAATATAGATTTCATGTATAGCACTCGTTGATAATAGATTATGTTATATGATAGGCTTCATTAAATGACTGCATGTGTGCTTTTAAGTCTGCAGGGGTGACGAAAAACAACCAACTGGCAATTACTACTGTCCCTGAAATTTTCTGTGTATCCAGCAACTTTAGCCTGAAATTTTCTAAGCCTATTTAGAGACAGAAAATGCTTGCAAGAGTGTGTGGGAAGTATGTTTGTATAAAATCAGAAGTCTTGGCCAAAGCCTAAGGCTGCCCTCCCCTGGCACCCCTCCCCCAAAAAAGGAGCTCCCACCCACCTGGCAACGCCGATGGTGGGTGGGGGCTGTTTTGCCGCCCCAAAGAATCGGGACGGCAACGAAGCAGGATGCTATGCATCCTGACGCGGGGGGCAGAGCCGGCTGTTTCAAAGGGCCAGACTCCGCTCCCACTCCTTGCAGTTGCTCCGCGTGCTCATCCAATGAAGAGCACACAGAGTAGAGCTCCTGAGGCTGGCCTGCTCGCTGCGTCGTCCTGCAGCCTGATTGCTGGCCCATGCAGGAAGAGGCGGCAGGAGTCCTGGTCGTTGGAGCGGGGCAGCAGCGGGCCGATTTTGGACCGATTGAAGCGGCGGCGGCATTTTGTCAGTCTGCTCGCCGGCCCCGTGTGGGAGGGGGGTTCCCTCAGCGATGGTTGACAGTAGTGGGCAGTGGCAACGTTTGCGGAGCGCTTGATTGCGGCGGTGATCTGAGGAGGCAGCAGCAGGTCCCTGGGCCTGTGGAGCGACGTGGCTGTTCCTGAGGGGGGCTTGATCGTGAAGATCTCCGGCGGCAGCAGCAGGTTCCTGGGCCAGATCAACTGCGAGGTGGCGCACAGTGGCCCCTCACCGTTCTTTGTGTAACCCCCCCCCACACACACACACACATATCTCTGGTGGCTGCAGTTGGTGAGGCTGCGCTGCACATTTTTCCACTTGCCTGCTCCAGTCTTTTAATTGCCCCCCCACACACACTTAGGGTAAACAGTTTGAATTCTGCCCTAACGTTAGGGAGGGGTTGCCTATCTGTAGGCCACCATTGAACGGGCGGCCAGTTTAGGGAGCTCCAGGCAGGCGGGAAGCGTGAGGCGGCCATCTTGATAGGGTGAGCAGGAGCAGTCATCTTGGGGGTGGCAATTCTAAGCGGCCATTTTGAGGTGGTCTTGTGCCGGCAGCCATTTTTTATAGGCAGATAGGTGGCCATTTTGGTAAGGCTACATTGCCCGGCCATTTCAGTGGAGGATACAGAGCTTCATTCGGTGCCTAGGGCCTGTAGCAGGCCCGTAGCTAACATGGGGCCCACGGGGCCCGGCCCCCTTGTGTTCCTTCTGGGCCCCCTCCCTCCAGGGCTGCCCCCAAAGTGCTCCAACTTACCACCTGCACTGTACTTCCATTTAATTAGCTGGCAGGCCCCCCCAAGGCCCCCTCCCAAAGAATTCCCTAGCTACGGGTCTGGCCTGTAGTTTTAGCGCTTGTTAGCATACATTCACTAAGTAGCAGGTTTAAACACTTTCATCGATTTGGCTTCTAGGAAAGGTCAAGGGAGGGCCGAGGGGAAGAAGCCAGCGCCTAAGCAGACCCCGGTGCAGCCAGCACCGATTATACCATTTGATGAGCGGGAGGATGATCCTGTAAATGCAGCTATTTTGCAGAGGTTGGAGGCCTTGGAAAAGCAATGGGGTGCAACCCAGGCAAGCGCAGGGGTTAAAAGAACACAAGGAGATTCTAACGTTTCTTTCCAAGCACAGGTGCTTGCTCACTTGGCCTTTTTGGAGGACAAACAGGTGGGGAACGAAGGTGACGCATCGACGTCTGGGCAACAGGGGCAGGACACTGAGAACTTCAGGTCGAGGTATACAAGGAGCCCCCACAGAATGAGGGTAAGGAAGGACACAGTGAAAAGAGTACTTCATACTGGCCTTGGGGCCCATGCCCTCAGGGTGCCTCTGGGCCCACACCACAGGCGGCGCCAACGAGCTGTCACCATTATGCAGGCTGGAGTTGTGGGCATCCCCCCCCCCCCCGGGTTTGCCCTGAATGGGGATATCCGCAGCCGGGTTCTGGATTTACAAATACGGGGGCTGTTTCGTATGACACAGTATCAGCCGGCGCCATGCCATCAGGCAATTCGGCAGTACCACTCGGGGATCATCTCTCTATTGCCACAAAGGACAAGATCCTTGAGGGCGAATATGTAGATATATTCACATTATTATATAGAGAGTTGGGGGAAAAGGACAGGGAGGATCTAGAGGAAAGGGAGAAGGAACGCCTGAAGAGGCGAGTGGTGGACAGGACCTGGGCAAACTGGTACCCTGGATTTTTGGTATATGCCACAGTGAAGCGCCTTTCTCTGGTTGGTTGTTATCTGTTTAGAGGTGTGGTTCAAAACATATAAAGTTAGCTTGTTCTGTGTGTAAGTTGTCCTGTGTTAAGATATGAGCTGAATAAAAGAAATCACTTGATTAAGAGCTGCCTCGACCTCAGTTCATAATATGGTGCTGCGGATACTCCTCCCCCATGATTGATTGACTGAATGACGATTGCCCAGAGGTCATTTCGGGGGGGAACGCGGGGGAACACAGTTCCCCCGGGTGAGGTGCAGGGGGGCGGGGCACATGACGAAGCCCCGCCCCCTGCTTCCGGCTGCCCCGCTTCCAGCCCTCATTCAGCCAGGAGGAGGCAGGAGAAGAGGGAGGGTAAGTTGCTTCCTCCCCGCCTCTCCCCACCCCCGCCTGCCTGGGGCCAGGGAGGGCCTTGCCGGGGCTTCCTTGCACTCCCGCTGGCCTTGCGGGTCCACCGCCGGGCCCCTGATGTCAGGGGGTGTGGCATATGCTAATGAGTTATGCTAATGAGTTCCCCTACCTCTTTTTCTATGAAATGACCCCTGCGATCGCCCCAATAGATTGGTTTTTCTGTTTCTTTACTCTGTTGTTCAAAATATCATACGCAATTAAATCTAAAATTCTGAGTTTTGAGGAGAATGATTGAAAAAGCCCACTTTCGTGGGGGAGAAAATTGATAAGACAAAGAAGTAGTGCTGCCAGTAGGCTTCTGCCAGGCGGGTTTTCCCACCCCGACTCCTGTTTTCTGCCACTGCTCCAGCAGCTGGTGGGAGAAAAATAATGTTAAAAAAGCACTTTTGGTGACAGTGTGATATCACTACTAGGGAAAACCTGGATGTGACATCAGTCCTCTCTAGGAATCACTGGAAACACTATGATTTTACCATAGATTTTCCAGCCATTCCTACAGAAGTATGCTAACAGTTCTGGGTTTTCCCCAGAAGAGATATCACACCATTTCTGATCGTGCCTCCCATGCCTTCTCCTGACTGGCAACTGGGTTGACCACATGGGCACCAGCCATGCTAACTGGCTCAGTGGAACATAGTCTGAGAAGATGCACAACCTTGGCAATTTCTGGCTGAGTATGAAGAACTGCAGTAACGGTCCCTGATTCCCACAATGCCTTTAGGAACCACCAAGCAGACACTATTTCTGGCTCATGAACACACACAAATCATGTGACATTTGGGTTGGGCCTGTAGTGGCTTTCAGCAATTCTGGGGACAAAGGCATGAGTATAAGCTTGCTTGCCTCTCCGAGCAAGTAACATTCATCCTCTGATTTCAAGTGTCATGATGACATCAAAAGGGTATATGAAATCTCCCCCCCCCCCGGCTCCTGAAGCCATCATGAAGACTTCAGCTAGGCAGAAGGGGCAAATGGCATCAGAAATAGCATCTAAGGGTATGCATCCTTGGAAGGCCAGTTCCCTAGGGATCTTTTAAACTGAGAGGGACCAAGCTCCTTTGCAGTTTAAAGGTTCCTATGTAGCAGAATCAGAACTGAGAAGGTGGCTTCCTGCCTTCTCCAAAAATGGCTTTTAAAGGCTGAAATCTTATATATGCTATGCTTTAGTTAAATATAGTGACTCTCCCTTCTAAACAAACACACGCTGCAATCAGTTCACTTTAAGTGGCCTAACAGCTGGGAGGATTGGGGAAAAGGAGCCCCAATCAGGCAGTTTTTGACTAAGCAATAGAATTAGATTCATCTGCATTCATAAACAATGACCTCAAAAAATCATTTTTTAAAAAATGAAAACCTCTATCTTCAAAGAACTGGCCACTGGAAACCTAGTCCTTTAATGCAGAAGGACATTTTTGCAAGAATGCAAATACATGTGACATAATTTAACATTTGAAAATAAGATCTTCCCGAATCTTTTGCTTTCAAATGTCTTTCTGCATAGCTGAAATTCCACATTAGCTATTAATTCC
>NW_015177018.1:481184-495984 GCF_001447785.1 Gekko japonicus | reverse complement strand
AGCAGCCAAACCTCTTTCCTCTCCTTTTATTTTTAATTATGATAATTTGGTGAAGATATGCTTAGACAAATGTGTTCAGAGACAAGAGGAACACACTGTGTAGTGTGAGATCACAGGTATCTCGATAAAGCTACATGATTTCATTATATTCTGTAAATTCCTGCACAAAAACTGGAGAGGTTAGCTAGCTCTTTAGAACAAAGCATAACTGGATCAATGAAGCCCTGCTCAATTGTTACTATTCTGGCAATCCAATTGTGCATAAGTGGAGATTGGGCTACATGCCATCCTCTTGGTACAGGGTTGCCATGTGTGTGGATAGGATAATGCCCATATTTTTCAGTTTTGGTATGCACAATCAGAAATCCACAGTTTTGAGAGGGCAGGTTCATGTGTACTGAAGCTGGAAAATACATGCATTATCCTATTCATACAAATTGGCAACTGTACATATCAGGAGTACCATCTGCCCTTACAGACAGTTGGAGCACCGAAATTTTAATAACTGAAAAGGGCTTGAATGGATGGTGAATCTAGATCAGCCTGTCTGCTTTGTGGCTCACTAGGGTTGCCAGGTCCCTCCTGGCAACCAGCAGGGGATGGGGAGGACTCACCAGGAGCAGGAGGGCAAATCTCTATGGTTAAAAATGGCTTCCAGCACACAGGTTTTGTTTGTTTGTTTGTTTGCCCTAATACCAGATCATCACCAGGACGTCACCAAACATCACTTCTGGAGTGCACCAGAATGTCACCAAGTTGCCAGATATGAAGCCTGGGCCTCCCTCTTCTTCTCCTGATAAATCCCCTGCCAGCCACCAGTTCAGCAGTGGGGGCAGGGCCTGGTAGCAGGGGGGCCCCTCCACCAGGGTTCTGGCAACCCTATGGTGCAGTTATTAGTGTAAAGTGTAAAGAGAGCCTGTGTGATGTAGTGGTTGACAACAGCTGACTCTAGGCTTGCCAAGTCCCCCCGGGGGGCGGGGAAATCCCCACCCCAGAGGCCCGTTCCCCGCTGGCAGCGGATCGGGCCCCGGGGGGAACCCCACTCCCACGTGCACATCACCAGGAAGTGACGTGACGACGCCGGGCACGCTGGGGGCGGGGCCATGACCATCCGAGGGAAAACTCTATGCCGGGAATCCCCCGCTGCGGCGATTTTTTCACTTGGCAACCCTAGCTGACTCTAATCTGAAGAACCAGGTTTGATTCTGTACTCCTCCGTACGAAGCCAGCTGGGTGATCTTGGGTCAGTCACAGCTCCCTCAGAGCTCTCTCAGCCCCCCTCCCATAAGTCTAACTTGCCCCCTAGTGGTGCATAATGCTAAAAGAGCTAGACCTTAAGGGTGCCAGACAGTCTTAGGATCTCCTGGCTATGCTACACACAATGCCATATGATAATAATTATGAATGTAAAAGCTTGAGAAGGGATTTGATGACAATATGAATCTGCTGCCAATTACTAGGAATGGGTCCATCACTATTGATTTGCCTGAAGTGCCACCTGATTTGACAAAAGAATGTTAATTTCTATAATGGCTAGGGACATGTCTTCAAACAGGAGCTAACTGTTAGGGAACCTCTCAACAGCTTGCTCTCTTTAATGAAGCTACTTGAAATAGGCGATCCTTCCCACTGGGAGAAAACAAGTCAATGTGTCTCTGTGTGAAAAGATGGAGAGAGACACAGGCCAAAGAAGTTGTGAGTAAGCTGAAAGTGAAGCATGTTGAGATTCAGAGTTTTTCTGTGGGAATCTGATGTGGGGGGGCGCTTTGTCTCCATTTATGCATTATGGTTTTCAAAGACTTCCAAGCAGTAAGCTCAAAAGGGTACAATTGCAGCAGCACAAAAGAATGAACTGAGAAATGCCAGCCAAAATGTGGGACTTCTGGGAGTGAAAGAACAGGAGAAGTCTCTTTTCCCTTGAGGGTGCCCGCTGCTGAGCCCATGTTAAATTTTCAAATCCAGGATCAGCATCCTTGACCAGCAACCAAGGTCCCAGGACCCTAAGTATACAAGCTTGACACACCAACTCCAACCGAATGACCCACTGCCTCATCCCAGGAGTAATGAGGAATGGGCTCTATCCCTGGCAACCAATGTGTATGCAAGTATGGCCATTCATATCCTGCATCTTCCTGGATAGGGGATCACAGCTGCAAATGCATAGTAAAAGAGGCCTATTTTTGTGTTACATGCTGTGCATGGCAAAAGCTGACAAACATGGGTGCAATGTCAGGTCTTGGGCTCTAGTTTTAGCTTACAGATTTTGCTGATATGCTGCTTTGGGACCTTCTGCCCTTACATGCGGCTGGAGCACCAAAATTGCAATAACAGAAAAGGGTTTGAATGGGTGATGAGTAAGTGGCAGAAAAGGGTTTGAATGGGCGATGAGAAATACAGAATGAGAATGGGTTTGAATGGGTGATGAGAATAACAGAAAAGGGTTTGAATGGGTGATGAGTAAGTGGCTTTCTTTTGGGTAACCGGCACAAACATAAGAACCCAGCTTGCTATCCTGAGCAGTCCAGTCCAGAAAAAGATTCTTCCACTTGCGGTGGCGCAGGCAGTACAACGCCTGCAAAGTAACATCTATAGTGAAGAGCCATAATGGCTGTTCGAATCCCCACCGTGGCCGGAGTGAGCTCCCGGCCCCAGTCCCAGCTCCCGCCAACCCAGCGGGCCGAAAGCAGTTAAAAATACCTATGCGAGTAGGCAAATGGGTACCTACCCTTAGAAGGGTAGGGGGCACCTGCCTCAGATAAGGATCGTGGAGCGTGGAAGATGGTGAGAAACGGCGGAGTCATCAGCGGCAAAAATGGCGGCGATGAAAGCATCTGGCGGCAAAGGAAAGGCGGTGATGCGGCGGCTGCAGCATGAACGGAGCGATCCCTGGCGGCGAATGGACAGCATGCAGAGTGGCGGAGGCGAGAGACTGAGGGGCGCCCGATGACGCGCGGCGCCTGGGAAGGCGGAGCCTGATTGGATTGAGCCGAACCAGGAAGCAGAGCGTGGAAGCCAGGCGCCGGCACAGTCTCGCCGGTCGGCAGTCGCTGGAGGTGTGCCAAAAGAGATCGCCGGAACAAGCTGCGCCAGAGAAACAACAAGACGCTCCAACTAGGGTGCTGGTAGGTTTCCCCATCCTATCACTTGTGGCCCAAGTTAGGGAAGAAAGGTTCCTAGAACCATAACAAATGTAAACCGCCCAGAGACCCCTAGGGGTTAGGGCGGTATAGCAAATGTAAAGTTAAATAAAATAAAAATAAATAAATTTCTAAAAGCATGTTTGTATTGTCTCACATATACACAAACCATTCACTAACTGCTTTCCATAAAGAAGTATCAAGACCAGATCATCACCTGGGGGGGAGGGGAGCACGCATTTATAGTCTCAAAGCAAAGTGGAAAACTAATTCATGTTTTCAGGGGTCGTTTCGTGGAAAAAGAGCTAGGGGAACTCATTAGCATAACTCATTAGCATATGCCAAGGCCGGCGGGGTGGCAAGGAAACCCTGTAGAGGCCCCCCCTGGCCCCAGGCAGGCAGGGGTGGGGAGAGGCAGGGAGGAAGCAACTTACCCTCCCTCTTCTCCTGCCTCCTCCTGGCTGAATGAGGGCCGGAAGCGGGGCGGCCGGAAGCAGGGGGCGGGGCTTCGTCATGTGCCCCGCCCCCTGTACCTCACCCGGGGGAACTGCAATCCCCCACGACCCCCCCCCAAATGACCTCTGCATGTTTTGTTCTTTAATACAACAACTTCTTCATACCGAGGCACATTCTGGAATCTAGAGATGTGTGCACACACAATATAAGCAGCCTCATGTGCTTCCTCACATCCCTGCAGAACTTCCATCTCAGGATACTTTAACTATCTGTAAGTCTGGAGAGAGAAAAAGACTGCAGCAAAGCTAATTCTCAGTGCTCACCTTTTACCTTTTCTACCTTTGCTGTCTGTAGTGTAATTTTTTTCTCTCTCCTTCATGCGACAGCCATGGAGCTGAATGCCAATGAGATGCCACGACGCAGCCCCAGTCAGTCATTTGCAGGCAATTTCTTCAGGGTACCAAATAATCTACCCACACTTTTTTGAACCTCCGATGTGGTTGGGTCAACCAATTACACGTACTATTTGGGAGGTAACCATGGCTACACTCTGTGAGGTGGGAATTTCGTTACCCACTCCTCTACTTATTTATGGCCAGGAAATGTAAATCCTGTTTTGCGGGTGGGGGGAAAATGGAATTGGCAATGTACAGTGTTGAAAATCACAAGGATTAGGAAAAAAGATGTCCATAGCCCTTCACATCTTGAAATGCCATAAAACTTCTATATCCCCCACATACATAATTTTGGTGGTTCTTGGTGTGTGACTGTGGGAGAGGGGAGATTTGGGGAGGGAGGGCAAAGGAAAACAGGAAAAATAAAGGAGAGTTCTACTTATGAAAGGGTACTTGTTGAGCCATGTGGGCAGCCAGTAACTGTTAATGCTTGCTACCCAAATGTACCACCAATAATCCTTTGAAGTGGGAAGCAAAGTCACTTTTTCATCATCGTCCTCCTAGGGTGCCATCCATGACATATAAATTACTACAAAAATGAAACAACACTAAATCAAAAACAAAACAATGCATAATGCTGAGCCCTTCAAGAACCAATCCACAGGAGCAGGAGGACGGAAACCTAGCACCTTTTCCGACAGCTCATAGCTCTCACAGGGGCCCATCAACACGTCATGAAAGCAACCCAATGTTTACAAATGAACTGAATTTCAGCTATGACATTAAAAAAGCGAATAACAAAGCAGCAGGATTGTTTTCATCGTAAGCGCCCTGGGGTGTGCAATCTGTTTGAGTGGTATGAAGCTACTTGTAGCCTGAATCATGACAGGCTTATATGTGTCAGCCAAAAATTTGGAAGCTGTTAAATATAATGGAAGAACAGGCACTACATTGTTGTATCATGCATAGAACAGAAGCCCTTTTAGGGAACATTTTCATGTCATATTTAGACTTGGCTCTCCATTATCCAGGTATCCTGAGAATCTGAAATCATTCTGAAGCTTCCATATCAGGAGGAGTCTACAGCCTCTTACAACTGAAGAGCCAAACAACATCAAAATTCAGAGCAAGAGACAAACAAAGAGCCAGAATAAGAGGAAACTCATATGAATAACAAAAAGTATATGTTACTGATAACTGATATGTTTTTTTTTAATTTATAATTTAAATTAATAGACTGCCCTTCTCTGAGTGCACAGAGCTCAGGGTAGTGAACAACAGTAAAAACTATACATTAAAAGTCTGATGGCACTAAAACGTCCGTTCCAGAATTATGTTACTGTCTCACAGGAGAGGTAGAGAAGGAGTAAGATGGAGGGGAGGGGAGGGAGTGTCAGACAGATGGTGCCTGTCGCTGTCCTCAACCGAAAGCCTGGCAGAACATCTCTGCCTTGCAAGCCCTGCAGAACTGCATTAGGTCCCGCAGGGCATGGATGTTATTTGACAGAGAGTCCCACCAGGTAGGAGCCAGGGCTGAAAAAGCCCTGGCTCTGGTCAAGGACATCCAGATGTCTTTTGGGTTGGGGATCATCAGTAAGTTGTTCTCAGCAGAGCATAAAGCTCTTTGGGGGACATACCAGAGGAGGCAGTCCTGGAGATATGTGCATCCCAGACCACTCAAGGCCTTGAAGGACAATTCCAAAATCTTGAACCTGACTCAGTACTCCACCAGGAGGCAGTGTTGATTAATGTTCAGTAATGTTTCTGCAGCCAAGACACTTGATGTTTGAAGTTACTGGCAACGGTTCACCTATATCATTTCTCTTTCTGCAAAGCATCTCTAAGAAGCCCTTTGTCAAATGTTCCTGGTCCAGTTCTGGGCCAAGAATCTTTGTTTAAGGGCTGCAGGACACAAAATTACAAAACCTGAGGACATGACTTATCACATAACCAGTCTGGTAGTCTGCCACCAGCCCTTTAGACCAGAGGTGTCAAACTCATTTGTTATGAGGGCTGGATCAGACATAAATGTCAGCTTGTTGGGCCAGGCCATGCATGCTATAAAATGTAACATGAGGTACTAGAGATATAAACTTTATAAAGATGGTTTCAGATGCCCAATGGCAATAAAAGATGAATGACAATAGCAGGCTTGATTGGATTAGGTGTGATATGCAGAGGGGCAGTAAGCATGAAGATAGCAGCACTGGTAACGAGACAGGAAATCTAGGTCTCAATTCTGTCCAGGAGGATGCAAAGAATAAATGGACATAAATATGACATTAGAAACCACAACATTCAGTTGCTGACCTAAGAGCAGCAGTGCTCTTACAAAGGAATTTCAAAGGGAGATTAGAAAGAGAGACTGCTGAATTGCAATTGATAATGAAGCTCAAGACAATGCATCTTCCAGGACTGAGTTGAGACCTAGTTTTTCTGTCTCATTACCAACGTGTGCTAGTATCATTTGGCATCTGAAATCACTCCACTCTCCAATATATAAGGACCAACTCAACTGTTCTAATTCTTAATCAGGGTCTTTTTGAAAGAAAATAAAATCCAGATAGGAACAGAGAAATCCAATCTTTTTTAAAAAAACTTTTCAGAAAAAGCCAAAATAATTTCTTCATTGTAAAATTTGCTTGTAAGAAGAATCCACCCATCCACCCACCCACCCTCCTTTCCTCCCTTTGAAGATGTGTGCTTGCACACAAAAGCTTATACCTGGAATAATATGTTGTTGGTCTGAAAGCTGCCATGGGACTCCAACTTTGTTTTTTCTCTCTCTCTTTCCTCCCCCTCCCTTCCTCCCCCCAAAAGGAGGAGCAGCCCGGGAGAAGGAAGCAGAAGCTCTGTGTGCGCGTGTCCATATGTGTGTGGAGGGGAGGGAGGCAAGAGGCAGGAAACAGGAAGCAGGAAGCAAAGAGCCACTGAGGGAGCTGGGGGGAAAGCAAGCTATTGTGCAGCAGCAGCAGCACCCATGGAAAAGGAAGCAGGAGAAGGAAGTTGCTGGGGCCAGTTCCAGCCCACGAGCCATATATTTGATACCCCTGCTTTCGACTGTCCCAATGACTGGAAGCCAAAGATCAAGCTTCCAGCCTTCCCGTGACTAAACAAAAAGTTATCCCTGCAAGGTATGATTGCAGAATGAGTTTCTCACAAAAACAATTATCTTGGTAGGTGGTCACCCAGTCTAAGACTCTGGATTTAGATTGAGGTCAGTTGAAGGCAAATAACCACAAAAGGAAATTAAAATATATTTATTTATTAAGGTTTTAAAATATTTAAAAGTGAACAAGAACTGTCAGGCAAAAAAAAAAGAAAGCTAGAAATTTAAGAACTAACTAAAACAGTGGTTATATTTTTCTTAAGGGTTATGTTTGATGTTGTCAATTTCCAAAATTACAAGATATTTGTCATTTTCTTTAAAGCCCGCTGTTTTGATGATGTTGTTGTTTGCCATATTGATTTCTACTTGTTCAATTATCTTTCCTCTACTCAGTGCTAATGCTGTACATTTGTCAAGGCCAAATTCCATTGCTATATCTTTTCTGAATATCTGAACTGTATTTAGTAAAGAATCAGTCTCTGATGATGATTTTCCATACATTTTCAGGTAATCCATATACAATAAGTGTGAAATCTTTGGGCCTGTCTTTGAAAGCTGGTATCCTAGGCCTGTGCTGTTGAAAATTATAGTGAGTGCTATTAGGGCAATGACAAAGAGAAGCAGTGATAGTGAGTCTCCTTGGAAAATTCCTCATTTGATGTGAACTGTTCCAATTTCCTTTCAATTCACTATCAACCTGGTGTTCCATTTACTCATGGAAGTTTTGATGTGTTATTACAATTTTGCTGATGCCTACCATTTCTAGTGTTTTCAGGATTCATGTATGAGAGTGAATCAAATGCATCCTTGTAATCAAGCCGAACAACATTCAGGTTGGTTTTCAGCCTTTTACAATTTTGTAAGGCCATTTTATCAATCAGTAACTGATCTTTAGTGTCTCAGGATTTTCAGAAAATTTCTTTTTGTTCATCTGGTAAAATTGAATTGAGCTGCATATATTCTTGAATGGAATTGGCTACAATTCCTCATCAGTAGTTTAAAAGTTCTTGAGAGGAAGGTAATGAGGCAAAACTTGCTCAACACTGCCCCCTTCTCTTTGTTCTTCAGAATGAGAAATGTCCTGCCAGTTGTTATCCAATCTTCCAATGCTTTGGAACAAAGCACATCATTGAGCTGTTGCACCAATCAGGGATGAAGACCTGTCAGCTTTTTAAACCAATAGCACTGGACTTCATCTCTTTCAGGCACTGTCCGGTTTTTCACTTTCTTTAATTGTTTTAGTAGAGGTTCCAGGGTTATTATAAGATCCTCCATTTGCTTTCCTTTCATTTTGTTTTCCAAATCTGTGATCCAGCTGATTTTTTAATTGCATGATTTTGAGTCTTCTCAAAGTTCTTTCCAGAAAGTTGTTGTCTTTTCTTTGTCTGATTTTACGTCTACTTTATCATCTCCCTCTGGTGATTTGTAGAACTATCTTTGGTTAGTTTGGATTTAGAAGTTTTATCTGTATTGCAGGATCCTACTGTTGTACCTCTTGATCTTCTTGGATATTGCAACAGTTCTTTGTTTGATTTCTTATGCAACTTGGGCTATTGTTTTTATATTTAACTGATATTTCTTCTTGAGGTTTGCTTTTATGCTTTCATTCTTGAGTTTCCTTTCTTTTAATTCCTTTAAGGTGCCTAGGTCTGAACGGCATTTGTTGATTTTTCCCCCAATTTTCCCAATTTGGTTTCACCTTAAAATCCTAAATTGCTTTTTTCTTAATGTTCATTCCCAGTTCTCCTGCTATTACAACTGCTGCACTATACATCAACTGGTTGGTTTCAGTTCTGTTGTAGGAATTTTTCCAATTTCTGCACTGATGTTTTCAATGAATCTTGTAAGTTCATTCCTTGATGTTGTTCTCAGCATGGGTAATCTTTGTCTGTCTTCTTTGCTTTTAATATGCTCTAAGACAGGGTTGTCAAACATAAGGCCTGGGGGCCAGAACTGGCCCATCTAGGACTCTTATGTGGCCCGCAAGCAACTAGTGCAAGGGAGGGAACAGGAGACTGCTCAGGGGTATGGATTGGGCCTAGAGCCACTCCAATTGTGGCTTTGGCATGGTGGAACAACCTCGTCTTCAACAGTCAAATAGCATGGGAAAATCTCTAATCAGCCCATATGGGTTTTCTTTTGCACACCCTGCGGAATATATATTTTTTGAGCTTCTAGGATCGTAGTTTTAAATAGATCCCAAGCTTCTATCTCCAGTTTCTATCTCCAGTACCTGGCATTATGTTTTATGGCACACATGGCCTGGCCCAACAAAATGACATTTATGTCAGATTCGGCCCTCATAACAAATGAGTTTGACACCTCTGCTCTAAAAATTTTGCCTTCAGTTCTTCCTGTACAGAGGTGAGCTGATGATGTATTGTCACTATCTTAATTGGTGGACTTTCAAGAGCAACTTCATTTCTATGGCCTATTTCTTGGTTGGTTTCATTTATTTCCTGTTCTTCCTTTACGTGGCTGTTGTTCCTTATTTCATCTAGCTCTATTGCTATGAAAAGTTACATGATAAAATGGCACTGATCTGCTAGTCACTGTTCCGTGATGGTAGAATCAGTACACTTTTCTTTCCATATTTCAAACATTCATTTCAGATATCCATGCTGTTCAGGCCTTGATTCCAAATAACATTGCATGGTTATTCTGTTTTGTTCTCAAGACCATTTTTTTCTGATGTTGCTGGTTTTCTAGTAGCTGATAAGGTCCCTGCTCTGGTTGTGTTATAGAAGATCCTCCTTCCAGTAGCACATCAGGCCTCTGCCCTGGTTCCCCAACAGAAGAGCCTGTGTCCTGTAGCCCATTTTTTTGCCAGAGATCCAGGAACACCAATTTCTGAGTCAGTATAGACTTCAAATTCAATTTTCTCATCATATTGCATCAGGGGTTGGGATGCATTTAGTTTGACTCCTTAGTAGAGGCCTTTCTACCATGAGAGACCCTGCTAGCAGCTATGCTGCTGATACAGCCCTCTGCTTCACTGGAGAACACAAGCCCCCACCAGCACAGCAAGCCAGCATCCCATGGGCAGTTGTTGCTGTTCTAAAAGCACTAGGCACTAGGCCTGAACCTCTGGAAAGCAATTGCCAATAGGCCTCCCAGGGAAGGGAATTGCCTGCCCCACCTCCATTTTCCTACCCCAAGGGATTGAGGAGGAGAAAGAAATGGAATTTCCCCTAATCTCTATGGAAACTGTGCCCCCAAGGAATTGAGGAACAGGAAAAAGAAATGGAATTTCCCCTGATCTCTATGGTAGAGAACATGGAAACTAGGGTTGGCAACCTAGAGCGACACCCAGAAATGATACATTCTCCCCATCACTGTTCTAAACCCCTGCTCCATGTAGTCATACCACAGTTAACCCTGTAAAAACAGCTTTGCCAGACATGAATGGACCACACCTGTCCATTCACAGCTACTTCTCACCTTACAGTTTCTAACACAGAGATGTGTACTTGTGTATGAAGACTGCAATTTGTCTTGTGAGAAGGGTCTTCTTTCTTTCTTTCTTTCTTTTTCTTTCTTTCTTTTTCTTTCTTTCTTTCTTTCTTTCTTTTTTCTTTTTTGGGCATCTGGAGTAGAAACAGCCTCCAGATATATACTTGGGGCTTAAAAATAATCTCATTGCGCAGCCATTACCGCATAACAAAATGCACATCTGTGTACATGAGGGTGGTCTATTGACTAAAACTAATATGAAAAGCAGCCCTTAAAGCCTGATCTTAAGCTCAGCAGCTCAGCAGAGACACCACTGAGACATACATCCCCTTGTGCCTGCAATGCAGCCCTCAGCTGGTCACATTCAATATAAAGGTGAGCATTACATCCTCAATTATACACTGCCTCCTCTTTTAGCAACCTGCTCATGTGTTAAGATCTTCTTCTCAAGCCCTGCTTTCCGTGCACCTGGCAATAAGAGATGGGGCTTTTTCCAGGGTGGCACCTCACCTTTGAAATGCCCGTTCCTTTGAGGCTCTGTTACTATCTTTTAGGTGCGAGGCCAAAAATATCTTTTATCTAGGCTTTTCCACCTGTTTTTATGGCCTGCTTTGAGCCTGAGGGACATTTTATAGATATAGACTAGGCACCTTTATGCTTTGGCTTATTTTTATGTATTCTAGTTGACTTGTGCAGTGCTCTGGAGAGGTGGCATGTAAATTTCCTAAATAACAAATACAAGGTGAACCCTGTTCCACCACCTCAGTTACTTTGTTGTGGCTACAGATGTGGCTGTGCTGGCAGCGGCTGCCAGCCAGCAGCTCGCACATGGGAAGAGAGAATCTCTCTTTCTCCCACTCTGCCTCTCTAGTTTCTAAGCCACCACAGTTCTGGTCAAACCCAATTGTGGAGTAAGTTTGGGGGGGTTGTCACTCATCTCTCCCACTCAGTTGCAGAAAGGAGAGGGTTCAGTGCAAGTGACTCATGCTCAGAGAGGCACCTGTCTGTATTCTTTGGTGCTGTGAAACAGTTGTGTACGGCAGGTGCTCCAGCAGTCCAGGGAAACTGTAGGGCAATTGCATTGCATGGGATGGTTATCATTTAAGAGTCCCCAAAGTTGCACATTCTTTTTCATGGATGTCAGGGGACATCTTTTGAGGTATGCAGGTTAGATGCAGCAGGGCCTGTTCCAGGTTTCAGGGGTCCCTGGGCAGACAGTGCCTGCCTCCCACTGCCACCACTGCTCACCACCACCACTGCCACCTCTCACCTCTCTTTCCTGACCACCCGCCTATGCTCCTCCCCCATCACTCCCATCACAGCCAGTTTGGTGTAGTGGTTAAGTGTGTGGACTCTAATGTGGGAGAACCGGGTTTGATTCCCCACTCCTCCACTTGCACCTGCTGATGTGACCTTGGGTCAGTCACAAGCTCTGGCACAGCCTATTATGCTAATGAGTTCCTGCTGGACTTTTTCTACAAAAAAAGCCCTGGCGGGGTATAAATCCAATCTCCTCCTCCTCCTCCTCCTCCTCTTCTTCTATCACCACCCCTGTCCACTTACTCACTCATGAGTCCTCCTGCCACCCACTGGCCACACTAGTTGCCACCCTTTTCCACCAGAAGAAAATTGTCTGCACAGTGTGCTTCAGTAACAGTGAATGGGGCTGCTATCTGCCTGCCTTTACCCCAATGGGGGAGGGTCAAGAGCAAATGGACAGGCAGTAAGAACAGCAGTAAGGAGCAGCAGTGGGGGGCAGTGGGCCCCACAAGAAGCCTGGCCCTCAGCAGCTGCCCCTAGATACCTTCTGCTCCATGCCCTAAGAGCCCTCAGAGCAACCCCACCTTCTTTGCACTTACAGGTAGGTCTATAGGACTGAGCGGAAGAGCTGAGTCCTGAGGGAGCGGGTGCCTCTTGAGATCGTGCCACAAAAACTAAAGAAGCAGAGCCGTGCTCTTATAAACATAATGCATATAAAAATGCATTGCTACATCCCTTTTTTTCCCCCTCCGTCAAGCATCTGTGCTTTGTAATAAAAATTGACCCAAGGACAAAAAAAAGCACGGTTTTCTTTCCAGGATTCATATTGTCGTATCATAAAACCAGGATAAATGAAACACAATCAGAACAGCTTCCATCAATGAAATGAAATGGAGAATCTCTCGATCAAGTGTTTCCATTACCATTCCTGTATTGATTTTTACAAGCTGAAGTATCAGCTTGATACAATAATTCATCAAAAGATAAAACATTAAAGTAGGGCTTTCTGTTTCAAGGGCCGAACTTCACATTACAGGAACCATCCATGACTGGATTCTCAATACTTCAGGCCTTCAGTGCAACACAGGCAGGAGTCTGAATTGGATCTGATCCCTGGCAGGGGACGCTTACCCCATTTCCCTGACAGAAATCTGTTTTTCTCCGGTGCTACTAGCTGTGGTATATTGTATATTGTCACCTTGCTTATTTAATATATATGCAGAGTACATCATGCGAAATGCTGGCCTGGATGAATCACAAGCGGGAATTAAGATTGCTGGGGGAAAGATCAACAACCTCAGATATGCAGATGATACCACTCTAATGGCTGAAAGTGAAAAGGACCTAAAGAGCCTCTTGCTCAGAGTAAAAGAGGAGAGCGCAAAAGTGGGCTTGAAGCTCAACATCAAAAAAACTAAGATCATGGCATCCGGCCCCATCACTCCTTGGCAAATAGAAGGGGAAGTCGTGGAAGTAGTGACAGACTTCACGTTCCTGGGATCCCAGATCACTGCAGACTGTGACTGCAGCCATGAAATTAAAAGACGCCTGCTCATTGGGAGGAAAGCGATGGCGAACCTAAACAGCATGATAAAAAGTAGAGACATCACCCTGCCAACAAAAGTCCGCATGGTCAAAGCAATGGTATTCCCAGTAGTCATGTATGGCTGCGAGAGTTGGACTATAAGGAAGGCCGAGCGCCGAAGAATAGATTCTTTTGAACTATGGTGCTGGAGAAGACTCTTGAGAGTCCCTTGGACTGCAAAAAGATCAAATCAGTCAATCCTAAAAGAAATCAACCCTGACTGTTCCCTGGAAGGCCAGATGATGAAACTAAAGCTCAAATACTTTGGCCACCAAATGAGAAGGGAGCACTCCCTGGAGAAGACCCTGATGCTGGGAAAGATTGAAGGTCAAAGAAGACGGGGACGGCAAAGGATGAGATGGTTAGACAGTGTCATCAATGCAACGAACATGAAATTGAGCCAACTTCAGGAGGGCCTGGCGGGAGATGATCCATGGGGTCGCGAAGAGTCGGACTCGACTGTGCGACTGAACAACAACAACAAACTAGCTGTGGTAATGGAAAGGAAAGTCACAGCAATATGTAGTTCCCACAACTACATATGTAGTTGATCACAATCAAATAAGAAATTATTTTAATAAGTGTTCATATTTCTTTGTTCATTGATGCATTAAATGAAAGCATTCCCTCATCACTTGACCAATATGCAATTAGGGCCTGCCCCCAATCTTATAGATAGAATCAACTGTTGAGATAAGAGTGGTAGATTCCACTGTGTCCTTTGGCTCAGTCCTGTACATCCTACATGTTTGGAGCTTTTTCCATTAGGTTATCTTCAGTGGGCAGCCTGTAAGCCTCCACATTAGTTGTCATCCTGTGATCATCTTCACTTTGATTCCATCGATGATCCTACGACGGACAACCTTGGGACCTATGATCTGAAGCATTGTGGGGCAGATTTACTTTCTCACATAGGAACATAAGAGAAGCCAATGTTGGATCAGGCCAATGGCCCATCCAGTCCAACACTCTGTCACACAAATATACCAGGTGTCATCAGGAGGTCCAGCAGTGGGGCCAGGACTCACACTTACTACAATCATATTAATAGTTTCATGAATCAATTGGAAGGGAAGCCACAAGTTCAGCAGTGACATCTGTGGGTGCAAGACCAATTCTCTGCTTAAGCGACCACTTGGGGTGCCATGGTGCTGTAGTCAGATTACAGGAGAGACTCATTTGTTTCATATTAAATAAGCTGAGATATTAAGATCAGGATCATAAACTCACAAGGAAATAGCCAGGTTCCCCTGGGAGTTTGGACCCTCCCCTTTGACTTCTGTGATGGCTCCATCCAATTCCCTCCCACGGGGAAGATTTTCCCTCTGTTTTTTTCCCCCCTTTCTGACTGAGCAGCCCTAGTGGTCTGTTTTCTTCTTTCCTGAAGTTGGCTGTCCCCCCCCCC
>NW_015177018.1:443505-481038 GCF_001447785.1 Gekko japonicus | reverse complement strand
CCTGGAGGTTGCCTCCCCCCCCCCCCCGCATGTCAGTATGATATTTTACTGCTGGCTCAGCCCAGGAACCCGAGGGAAGGGTTGGGATCACCCTTTAACTTAAATCACTGCAAATGACACTGCAGAAATTTTGAAATTCCAAAGTAATTGAATATTTTATTCAACACAGAGGGGAAAGGTCAGGTGAAATCAGGGGTTGAAATTTCTGCAGTAACACAAAATAAATCACTCTGAGGTCAAACCAGCATGTGCATGAACTTTAGTTCTTATGTTTCCGGCTAATGATAGTTTCTTAAGCTTTTCACGGTGACGTAAATTTTATGTTGAGAGGCTTTTGTTCCAAACACTTCAGTACACTTTCTTTGAGTAATCTCTAACTCTTTTGATTTCCTGAAGGCTGGTCACTCTTTTTCCAGTACCCAAATCCCTTCCCTTAAAACACCAGTACTTGTCTTGAGTTTTTAACTGACTTTTAAGGTCTACAAGGGCAGCTTCTAACCACACCAGACCAGGGATCTCTGCACTCTTCAGAGCTAACTCCCTGTTTGACTAGGTTGGGAAATTCTCCTCTCACTAGAAGATCTACCCCCTTTCTTTGGCCTGTCTTCACCTACTTCCCAAGCTTCCTTGCCAACTTTCCCCCAGTTCTCCATCTGTGCTAAACTGCTCTCAGCTAAGACTGAAATCAGACTGTTAGTACTCAACTCAGTTAAGGCAAAAATCTGACTGACTCTCTCCTCAGCATGCAGCTCTCAAGTCTTTCTCTGCTCAGCTGATGCTAACCAGATTGCTTGGAGCAGCCTGTCACTCAAGGCTCTCCGGCTCTGTGGAGAATTAACCTTTCACAGTCCATCAGCTGTTTGTACGGCACTTTTAAGCTTTTTAAAAAATGCAGTCCATCACAACTTCCTTGGGACTCATCAAAATTCAGACTATAATTAATGATTGAGATTTGCAGAACAATAATCCACTTTCAAGGACTATCCAGGTCCTACAATACAGCCTTCCACAGACATCTACATCACAAATGAAGCCAGGGCCATCAGCTGTCTCCCAGGATTCAATCATTCTACTTTCCCCATTGTTTCACCAGGCACTCATGATTCCCTCATCCTTCCTTATGACCATTTTTGGCCATATTCTACTCCATCGTAACAAAAATCCAAACCAAACAATAACAGCCAGGACTCTGACTTTCTCCCAATAAGAGCAAGAATTTTGCTAAGGTTCTACAAATGCCACCAATAGGATTTGGCCCCAGTAGTAAACACACAATGAAAAATAGGAAAAAGCAGCATCCCAGCAAGGGAAAAAATTGATGTGGGAACAGAGTTTTACAGGCATACTCTGAACATTCCTGGTTAACACTTGCTCTGCAGTTATTAAATCTAAGATACTGTAGTTATTCAAAGATGAGGGAAAGGTACTCAGTGCATGAACAAAGGTACTTCTTCCAGCTCTTAGTAGTGGAGTTGAAAACAAAGTTCAAGTGATACCTTTGCACTGAGCTGAATAAATGCCCGAAAAAATCTTATCAGTAATTTTGGGGTATTTATTCAGCCTAATACAGATCAGAGATCTGTATTCGGCTACCAAAGTAGTCGCTCTTAAATAAAAGCTGATACTATTCAGTTTTTATTCGGGCTTGGCTACTCACTGAGTCCTGCCGCTCCTGCCACATGACTTCCTGGTGAAGGGAAAGTATTTAAACTTTAAATACCATCCTTTCCCTTTCCTCTCAGGCTTGTGCTGCCTCTGCAGTGTGATTCCCCAGTGAAGGAATGACTTCCCTTCACTGGGGAGTCATGCTGCAGAGGCGGCACGAGACCCAGAGGGAAAGGGGAGGTATTTAAGGTTTAAATACCTTCCTTTCACTTGCTGAGTCGCACTGTAGTGTGGCAAGTGAGATTCCTCACTATACTCTATGGGGACAGTCCCCATAGGGTATAATGGATCCAAATATATTTGGGTTCCCAAATACTGACCCGAATACCAGTGGGATATCAATACTAGCATTCAGGCATATTTGGGTGTACAGATATTTTTCGGGTCCAACAGACCTGAATCCACAATAACCTGAATTTTTTTTTTGCACACCCCGACTTTCCACAAATGAAACAATTTATTCCATATTTCAATGTTCCAGAGGGGTATCCATGGCAGTCTGTTGTAGCAAAACCAGAACAGAATCATGTACTACCTTAAAGACTAATTGATATATTATAATGCAAGCTTTCAGGGCTACAGCCTATTTCATCAGAGGGATGAAGTGAATTCTCAGCTGACAGATGTAACTACACAAATAAATACAGGAAAGAAAAATGTGAACAAAAAGTGAAGAAGTACACTTTGTAACATTGCTATACAAAATTCTTAAAGATTTTTAACATAAGCACTGCACCCATTCACAACAGCTGTTAGTTGTGTCAGTGCAAACAATACAATTGCATCTCCTGTTAAATTCTAATTCCGCAGTTATTTATGCTGCAGTAGATCCGTTAGTCTTTGAGGTGCTACAAAACTCCTCTTTTGTTTATAAGAAAGGGCAACAACTGTAAGATCTATTAAAACTCATTCTGCCATTGAGTTATGATCCCTTGCATTGAATTAATAAGCATTATATGTTCAAGAATGAAAATTATATCCCAGGAAATGTAAGTTATTTTTCATGTACCCATGTTGAGCTCAGGAAATAATGGCATTGGGGGGAGCAGCAAAACTGTACTTTGCTTGAGGTTACAAAATACCTTGAGCAGGCCTGTGGGGTTGACAGCCAGCTAGAAAATACACCTTGTTCATTTTGTTCAATGGTCAGTTACCAGGCAAACAAACAGCAGACCCCTCTGATGCCCTCAGCTGCTTTTGGAAAGCTGTACAGTTTAGATATTGCCAGATTACATATCAGAATCTCCAGATTCTCCGTTTGTTTAAAACACTGTTCTCAGGATTGCCAGTCTGTTCAGCTTCTGAGGTAGAGCAAGGGGAGGACATGACATTTGAATGATGCCTTGATGTCACATTTAGGCAAAAAAACAGACATGATGTCAGTGTGTCAGATGACAATCTGGACTTCCCCCCAAACTCTGTGGTGTTACCATAGAGTTTCAGGGATATTCTAGAGTGTTGGCTGATGCCCAGGCAAGATGTCAGTGTATCATGCAAGGTCATTTCTACCTCCCATAGTTCTCCTCCCAGCCTGGCTGGATGAAAGGGTAGGTGGGAGGGCTGGACTGGCACAGGACTGCCTACCTGAAGTGGGAAAATGGCAAGGCTAACTCTTCCAGTGGTGTTTCGGATGCTTTGTGTATGTGCACCTTGCCTCCTTCTGCACTCCTGCCCTGGGCAGCAGCATACCAGTTTACACTTACACCTAATGCAGTTGTAGAATTCTCCTCTCTTTTCTCCATCCACTCTTGCAAAAAAAACCACAACACTCATTTTTTCCCCTATTTCACTCCTTCCAATTCAAGAAGCACTATCTATAATCCTTAAAGACCAACTGAGGGAAAAAAGGAGGTAAGGTACTTGGGAAGTCCCTGGCCCACCCTCTGTTATAAGCACAGCTCCAGAGCAAGAGGAAGGGGATGTACAACCAGGACATTACACTCCTTTGGTCTTGGCTGGAGAAAGAACAGCAGTAACATAGAAAAGCCCACCTTCCAGCACATCTAATGAACATTCCTCCTTGAGACTGTCTGTTCACACTAGGATACACTTCTGCACTCCTAAATGAGTGCTGCCCAGAACAACTCTGGATTTTCGTACATTTGCATATGAAGTGCAAAGGACCTCAAAGAGAAACCCTTAACTCTCCTACATATGTAAGAAGTCTTACATGGCTGGGGACACTGAGACATAGGCTGCGTTTATACTGGGCTCACATGTGGGCTTTCTAAAACCCAGCAGGCTCCACCCAAAGCAAATCCATCAAAATGCTGCTGGGCTTCATTCCTGATACTTCTGGATGAACGATGAGATCTAAGACCCAGGGACGCCATTCCCCAGTTGGGGGCAGGGGATTCCCCGATTTTTTGGGCTTCTACTTCCCACCAGCCAGCTGGCTGGCAGGGGGAAATCCCGCCCCCAAACATGACGTGCTGATGTCACGCAGAAGCTTTCGAGATCTGATGAGATCAGGCTTGCCTGGGCTATCCAGGTCACACTAGGGCACTTCTGAATTATTTTGATGAAAGCAGAAATAACCTTTCTTACTTTCTAATCAAATAAAGTTCTTTCCAATCTCGTCTTTTTTTTTTAAGTAGCTATTCTTATTATACCATGTATTTACTTAAAACAGTGTATAAATGCAATAATAACTATAGCAAATGTGTTCAGAAAGTTCATGTTAGAAAATAATCCTTTATATTATTGGGAGGTGGGAAGGTAAATTTGTGGCTGATCAATACCAACAAATAAACCTGTATGATTATTTTATTGCTGTTTAATGTGTTTTAAAATTATTTCTTTAAACTTTATATTTAAAAAATTCAGAAAAAACACACCGATGACTATCAGGCTTCTTGAGACGCATGATGCTGCCTTATCCTGAGTCACGCCATTGGTCTATCATGGTCAGCATTGTCTACTCAGACTGCTAGACTCAGGTAGAGAGTCTACTCCCTGATGCTTAACTGGAGATGCCAGGGATTGAACCTAGGATGGCCTTTTACAATGCAAGCAGATGCTGTACTACTCAGCCATCGCTGTTCTGCCTAAGGAAAGCCACCATGCTGGAAGGTTTGCTGGAAGCTTTGAATGAACTGCAGTAAACTTGAAATACTGTAACTACCTGGCTGCTGTCAGGTTCACGAATATTGTAGAGACAAGTGGGAGACCCACAAGGACTTTTGTGGGGGTCATGTCATTTCCCCCTCTCCCACTATTTCCTCTTTCCATTCCCCACAGCCTCTCCCCTTTTC
Source organism: Gekko japonicus (assembly GCF_001447785.1). Lineage (NCBI taxonomy): Eukaryota > Metazoa > Chordata > Lepidosauria > Squamata > Gekkonidae > Gekko > Gekko japonicus. The sequence continues at coordinate 476,119 of NW_015177018.1, read as the reverse complement.
CTGCTTCCTTCTTTCCTTCCCACCCATCAGCCAATCAACCTTTATCTGCCCCGTCATCTTCAACTTTCCCTCCTTCCCTCCCCCTGGCAGCCTTTCCCAGACAAAACTATGGCCCAGTTCAGACCCGTGGCCACAGGGGGCATTTGGGGGTAATGCCCCCCCAGAGAAGAGTGCCATCCCCTCAGACAAAAAAGTAATGTAAGATGCATGTGAGGTTTCTCATTTTCTTTTTTCCAGGTTGAAAAATAAATAGGTTTTTAAACATGCAAATAAAATAATATAAAATTGCACAAAATAAAATAAAATTGCAAACTGCAAAAGAGAGAGAGTCAGAGGTTTCCCCCCCCCTCCCCAACTAACACAGAAAAGCAGCCAGGAATCGAGTCTCTCAAATCAAAAGGACTAAAGTACTAGAGGAGGACTAGAGGCCACAGTGGAGCTGGAGAGCCAGCTTGGTGTAGTAGTTAAAAATGGTGGACTGTAATCTGGGAGAACTGGGTTTGATTCCCCACTCCTCCAGATGCAGCTGCTGGTGTGACCTTGGGTAAGTCACAACTTCTCTCAGAGCCATTCTCTGAAGGGCAGTTCTCAAAAGAGCCCTGCCAACCCCACCTACCTCACAGGGTGTCTGTTACCGGGAGGGGAAGGGAAAGGAGATTGTAAGCCACTCTGAGACTCCTTCAGGTAGTGAAGGGTGGGGTATAAATACAATCTCTTTTGCTGCTGCTGTAAGAGGAGCAACAGGAGTGGTTGGTGTGCCTCCCCCCAGATTTCCCTATGCCCCACCAACCAACATTTTCTGGTGATGCCCCTGGCCCAGTTGCATGGTGATGGCCAATGGGTCAGGCCCAGAGGGTAGCCTCCTGTAAACCTCAAGGACATGCAGGGAGCATCTCATTTCCCCATGCTGAGAACCAGAAATATTGATATTCAGTGAATTCTGGTTGCATATGTCCCCATATGTTTGCATTTTAATGGCAAATATATTATATGTTTGCAGCAAACTACTTTCTAATTGGCAAGCCCTCACGAATGGTAAGAGGAGTCTCTGTGTCCTTTCCGACAGCTGTGTATTCAAAGCAGAAACCTGCTAGCTGAGGCACCTGAAAAGAAAAGAAAGAAATGTTGGCCCCTTTCCAGCCAGTCACTGTGAACCAATACGGCTTCCACAGCAAAAACTGTCAGAGAGCTTTCGGAGGCCTATCGATACGCTTAATTTTTATTTTTAAAACAGTTTATTACATAATTCTGAATAATGAATAACTTCAAGGAAATCTGGACCGCTTGTGGTAAGCAGGAAACAAGGCTAAATTTGTCAGATAAATTATTCATTATGAATTAGTCACCCAGTTCTAATTAAACTATTAGTGCAGCTAAGTACAGAGAAAGAGATCCTTCAGTGCAGAGTCCCCCCTATTGTCAGTGGCGTGCCAGCTGAAGAACCCTGGCTATGTCCAAGGTGAAGGATATTATATGAATTACATTCAGAAGTGGAATGGCATGGTAGCTGGGCCACAGTGGTCCTGAATACTGGGCAAGGTGCCATGCCTCCCTTGGCTTCAAAAACAAAGATTTATTCTCAGTTTAATGGGAATACATTTCCCCTCCTTTCCCACTCATGGTAATTTGACGTGACAAGTTTTCACCTCTTGTCAGCTTCAAAAACAAATATTTATTTTCAATATGATGCGGACACATTATTATCTACTTTTTTAATCAAGTTGGTGTGGCTATTAAAAAGTCAGCCCTTTGATGCCTTGCTCTCCATACATAGCTATGGTCACCAGCTCCCCAAACACTGGGAGCGGGGGGAGGGGAGAGCGCTGGTGACATCACAGGGAATAGCTGGATGAATGTCAGCATTCCAGGCACCACTAGGAATTGTTCCACAAGGCATCTGTGGAGGTGTATCCTAGGGTTTTGAAGAAACAGGTTATCGACCACACAAAAATAAATGTTAAATTAACATGGAAATTCATGTTTTTTGTTGTTCAGTCACACAGTCGAGTCCGACTCTTCGCGACCCCATGGACCAGATCCCGCCAGGCCTTCCTGTCTTCCACCGTCCTCTGAAGTTGGCTCAATTTCATGTTCGTTGCATCGATGACACTGTCTAACCATCTCATCCTTTGCCGTCCCCGTCTTCTTTGACCTTCAATCTTTCCCAGCATCAGGGTCTTCTCCAGTGAGTGCTCCCTTCTCATTGGGTGGCCAAAGTATTTGAGCTTCAGTTTCATTATCTGGCCTGTGTGTATAAGTGCTGTCAAGTCACTTTCAACTTACGTAGACCCTATGAATTCATGCCCTCCAAAATGCCCTCTCGTTAACAGCCATGCAAACCGAGGGCCATGGCTGCCTGGATGGAGTGAAGCCATCTCATATTGGGTCTTCTTCCTCTTTTCCTGCTGCCTTCAACTTTTCCTAGCATTATTGTCTTTTCCAGTGACTCCTGGATAGCAGTCACCACACACAGGCACTGAAGTCTCAGAAGAAGCCCATTCAAATGTTATAAAGTCCTCATGGCTGCTTTGAGGACTTCATATCTGACAGGCAATGGGAGTTGTCTCCCAGATGCAGGTGGGCCTGATTTGTGGCACATCAGGGGAAGCAGCTCCCCCCCCCCCCCCCCCGGCCCACCGCTGCCACCATTTTCATATAGTGGAATGGCCCTGCGGAGTTGATATTTGCAACCCTATATGTAGAACACTTTCCCCATAATTTACCTGGCAATCAAACCCATTGAGATTAGGTGCCAGGCAAAATGTAAATCAGAGTGACTCCTGACCCCATGATTCTGATACCTTAGGGTTGCCAGTGGTCCTGGAGAAAAATGTGCTGTTCCTTTAACAGAGGTTTAATAAGATGCTATTTATGTTAATTCCCTGAAAAGCTTTAATGTCCTGCTTCCACAAATTAAATTAAAGGGACAGGAGATTTTTCTCCAGGGCAACTGACAACCCTAAATCCAGCTCATATATTCATTCTGTCCCCTTAATATCTGAAAAGGACTATAATGTCACAACCATGAGTTCTTTCTCCCCTCCCTGAAAGGGACAGTAGGCTCAATCTTTCCTGAAGGTGTGGCTTTCAGGGATGACTGAACCTATTAATCCCCCCCCCCTTTTTTTAAGAGATAAGCTCTTCCTCTTGTCCAATAACTGTGGCTGAACAGCAGCAAAAGCATTTTTCTCATATTCTAGAAAAAATATTTTTTTTTCTATAGTCACCTGTTTAGGAGTAAATCCCACTGGATTAGCAGTGCAATCCCAAGAAAACTTTCCTGGGAAGAAGCCCTAGCTGAGTGGTCCTAAGTATCCTTCTGAATAGACCTGCTTTGGGTTCCCTGTAAATATTGGGTTAAATGTTTTTTAAAAAATGACTTGGTGGCACAGAAGCTTTACACAGTATTCCTGATCCTCCATGTTTCCCAGTGAAGGGGGAAATGCTGTTCAAACAAATGACAAAGATGATATGACGGTAACAAGGGAAAGAAATTTTACTTACAAAAATAGAAGCACATCTCACATGACACATTCATGTAAGTACAACAGATTAACTTCAAAAAGGTTAACTTGCTACAGCTCCAAGCCCAGAGAGAAGGGAGAAGAAGAAAGGCCCTGTATAAGACAAAAAACCAGAAGACAAGCAAGGGCCAAAGAGGTTGAGCATCTGACTCATGAGAGGGTGGGGCCAACTGCGCCGGAGTGAGAGAGTTCTATTAACCCTTTCCCTCCCAGATCCTCTTGCATGCAGAGTTACAATATCCAACAGCAAATTGCCCACGGTGGGCTGGACATTTCCAGCACGGTGATAACAAGAGGCTCTGGGGCACAGTTCTGGCTGAAATCAAGCTCTTGCTCCCAGTAACTACTATGCCTTTCAAGTTATGATGTTCTCACAGTCTTTTCTTGGTATACTATTACTGTCATTGCAGCTATTCCTACCGTATTGATTTACACCAGCTGAGATGTTAGCTCTCTCGCTCTCAGTCTTGTCTTCAGACAAATCTACCCTTTCCAGCGTGCCTCTGATAACTGTGTTTATATCTTCTTCTTCTACTACTGGAGCCCTTTGCTGCCATTAGTCAGGCAAAAACTGATAGCAGGATACATAAGGATGATACTTGATTCATATTACCTTACCAAACCTATTCATAGTTGGCCAAGAAAAAACTGCTGCTTGCTAGAGGCTTGGGAAGATGCCCTTGATCAAAGCAGTTTTTAGCAGGGCAAAGAAGTTTTTTTCTAAAGAGCCCATTGTAGGATTGGCCAACAACATGGGAGAAACAAAATGTCCTGCCCTCTTAAGAGAAGCTTAATGGGATGTCATTTGCCATATGAAGTTCTTCACCTCCACGCCAAGAAAATCTTCAGCTGCCCATGTCTACAAATTAAGCCTCTATCAAAGAGGCAGGAGATTTTTTTCCCCCTCCAGGTTGTTGGCAACCCTAGCCAATGGTGATGTGTAAAAATGCAAATTATTGCTGAGGAAGACAGGTTCTGTTACTTTGGGCAGAGATCCTAGGAGCAGCCAGAAGGACTCAGCCTTCCATAGCTGAGGCAGCCGTTTAGAAGCTCACATTTGCAGAGATTTCATCATGATTACAGCAGGATCCACAACTGCAGCCTTTTAAGCCAAAACTTTGAAGTACTTTCAGTATTCTTCATTATTCCTACACGTGAGTGCATCTGCCCCTACTCACTTTGTTTTTGATATCTCTCCGTGCACTTCATAGTTAAACAGGAGCCCAGCAGCATCTCGAGAACTAGCATTATGTACTTTGGGGAGTCAGAGCTGACTTAAAGAGCTGTCCTAAGCAACTCTACTCAATGGGGCTTACTCACAGGAAAGTGTTCTTGGGATTGCACTGTCAACCACTTCATTTTGTTAGTCTTTACAGTATCACTAGACTCAGGGCTATTTTTGGGCAGGAACGCACAGGAAGGGAGTTCCGGCTGGCTCCCGAGTTGGCCACGCCCAGCAGAAACTCATTAGCATAATAGGCCACACCCAGCAGCAGAAACTCATTAGGATTGGCTACATTAGGGGTATGTGGCCTAACATGCAAAGAAGTTCCTGCTACAAAAAAAGCCCTGGGTTTTGACAACAAACAAGGTAAACAGAATAAGAAGCAAAAGGTGGGTGTGGCTGGATGACCACACTTCTGGTAACGAGGGGTGTGTGGCCTAATATGCTAATGAGCCATGAGGGGTGTGGCCTAATATGCTAATTGGTTTTGCTGTTGGGTGTGGCCTATTATGCTAATGAGTTCCTGCTAGACTCTTTTTAATTTAAAGCTACAGACCCTCAAAGCTGCCCCTCTGGAATTAAAACACCTTATTCATAGGTATCTTCATACTTCTACATTCTAAATTTCCCAGAGAATTGAAAAATGTAACAGTTCTTTAATCAAATGCTAACCCCTCACCAGAGGTTTTGCCATGATTACAGCAGGATCCACAACTGCAGTTTTTGAAGCCAAACCTTTCACAGGAGATTCTGAATTTCTGTTTGGAGCTGCCTGAGCAACTTATTTTTAAAAAAACAGCCTATCTGTGATGCTATAGTATGACAGAGCAGTTGTAAACGGAATGCAGAGTTTTAGCCCATAACTGGTTGGGTTGCCAAAAAGATGGAGAGGGAGAATGTCCTGCCCTTCTGAGAGGCTTAAAGGTAAAGGTTCCCTTGCTCAAAAGCCAGTCGAATCCGACTCTAGGGTTGCGGGGCTCCTCTCCATTTCAAAGCCGAAGAGCCAGTGCTGTCCGAAGACATTTCCATGGTCATGTGGCCGGCATGACTAAACACCAAGGCGCACAGATGTGATTTGCCATATAATGTTGCTCACATCAGGAAAATCTTCAGCTGTCCATTTCAATAAATGAAGCCTCTATTAAAGGGAGAGGACATTTTTTCCTTCAGGTTGTTGGCAACCCTAATAAATGGGCATCTCCTCCCACTTGTTTCTGAACTGGTCTCTCTCTATCTCTCTCTCTGTCCTTTAAAATGAACATTATGCTTGTAAGGACTATAGTCCATTCCCTTATGCTTCCAAACCTATGTGACTCACTACTGCCACCGTGTGGTCACTACTGCCTGTTGAACAGCTCTACTAATATAAAGTGGATCAGAACCTATAAGCAGGACAACTTATTAAAGAATCTTCCCCCATCTTTTTTTTATTAAAAAAAACCCCTGTGCATAGCCAGAATTGTATTTTATCCCATGCATAAAGTGAACCAGGAAGACGGTAAGTATATACACTGAATGCTTAAGGGGAAATTAAATTAAGGTGCAAAGTAAAGTTAATGGTAATTAAACTGATTGGATCCTGAAAGCTAGCATGCATAAAAATAATGCTTAACATTTACATCAGGCTTTCAGGGCTCAAAGCATTATCTTGTAATCCATACAGTGAGGTGGACCAGCATTATTATTTATTCCCACACTTCAGGATGGGGGAGGGGCTGAGATTAAAAGAGAGCAGCTCACCTAAGGTCACACCCAGAACTTCAGAGAGCCATGATGGGCCCCCAGGCAAATGTTCCCCCTGCCCCTTTCTCATTCGAAAGGACACGGACAAGACACTTGACTAGAACTGGTTGGCTGCTGCTATTCTTTTCCACCACCACCCTTATTTCTTAGATATAAGAAACATCTTTGCAGTGCTGCAGACCAGGCAAATGCTCTGTATCCCCATTCCATATCAACTATTTAACATACTATAAAATAATAAGATACATTAACATTGCTATAGTCTAATTGCTAGGGGCATTCTTAGTCATGTCCGGGTGGGTGGAACCACAGAAGAACCCAGAGGAGGGATTCTGAAAATTCATTTCCAAAAGGTGTTTTTTTCAAAAAAAGAGTTAATATTGTGAAGATGAAGAAGAAGAAAGAGGAGGAGGAGGAGGAGATTGGATTTATACCCTGCCCTTCACTTGGAGTCCATAGTTTCCATAGTTTATTATTATTACAGCCCATGGCCAGCATAAATCGAAACAAACTAGCTTACTATAAAATACAGAAAGTGCACAATCATTTGTGCACTTTTGTGCAGCTTACAAACTCCTTTCCCTTCCCCACAATAGACACCCTGTGAGGTAGGTGGGGCTGAGAGAGTTCTGACAGAACTGTCCTTGAGAGAACAGCTCTGACAGAACTATGGCTTGCCCAAGATCATCCAGCAGCTGCAAGTGAAGGTGCGGGGAATCAAACCTGGTTCTTCCAGATTAGAGTCCACGCACTTAACCACTACACTAAACTGTAGTGGTCACAGGTTCAAGTCTCCACTCTGCCATGGAAACCCCTGGGTGACCTGGGGCCAATCACATTCTCTCCCAGCCTAACTTACCTTACAGAAGGGGAGAATGATGTAATCTACTTTGGATCCCCATTGAGGAGGAAAGTGGGGTATAAATATATATAAAAATATGTTACTGCACCTTTTGTTACCACCTTTGTATATAAGATTTTAATAAATTGATCAACTAATTATCTGATGTGATGCATTGCAGACAAACATGCAGACTGTCTGTACTTTCCTATTGATCATTTACAACTATACATACATGTAGTTTAGGGTAGTTGGCAAAGACCAGGGTGAATGACATGGGTCCCATGAAGACCTGCATGTTCGTTTCCCATTCTTATGCGCAACCCCCACCTATTTTGTTAGTATCCTGCACAATCAGAACACAACACATTCCCTGCTGCAAAAGTAATATTCTGACAACTCAGCTTGTTTGCAATGGCTTTGTTTTTTTTTTGTGACAAGAGTTTAATGGCAAGCCAAATCCTGTCCTTATATATAAACATGTTTTCGCATGGCAACATTCTATGCTTGCCAAAATCAGTTGGCTGCCTGAACTGCCCATCAGAAGATGTGCCTGAGTCCCACCCACAGAGCCAGCTCCCGCAAAAACTCCAATCTGAACAGTTTACCTCAGCAGCCCAGCAGCCATTTGCCGAGCAGCCAGCATTCTTCAGCCATCAGGAGAAGATCAGCGGAGGAGCAGCCGTGGCCGTTTACCGGCCAACCATTCTTCAGCCCTCTGGAGAGCCTTGCAGATGGGCTGTGGTTCTTTGTTTAAAATGTTCCCCCATCAGGTTTAATTGAGCTGTAGTTCCAGAGAGGGGCCTGCAGGGGTATCACTCACTGGGTTGAAAGGGGCTTCCTCATCTGCTGGCCTACAGTTATCAGCTGCCCCAAGCCCAAAAAGTGTGGGAAAACTGGGACTGTCCCAAGGCAGTCTTCATCCCTGGGAGGCAGCAGAAATTCAGCCACTCCACAGTCAGCTGGACTGGGGAATGAATGGAAGTTTCCCTGATCTCTTGAACAAGAGAGGCTGAAGTACAGGTGAGCCCACAACCTCCAGAGGTAGAGAGTATTCTGTTTAGGGAAGGGTCAGAGCTCACATATATCAGATGCCTCCGGAATAAATAATAAAACGGATACAAGTTGGAATACATTTTAAATCTGGGCACCTGCAAGACTCACAAGACGTATTCCAGCACAAACTTTCAAAAATGGGTTACGAGCCACAAAAGCCCACACTGGAACAAAATCTTGTGTGTCTAAACTGCCTCTGGATACCTGCTGTATTAAGCTCTCTGACAGCTGGTGGGACATAGCGGATAGAGTGTCAGGTTAATATCCAGGGAGATCTACATTTGAATCCTGATTTCTACCATGAAAGCTGGCTGGGTTACCTTGGGGCCCGTCACTAACTGCCCTACCTCTCAGGGTTGTTGTGAGAGAGCAGCGGAGGGAAGAACAATGTTCTATTTTTTTTTAAAAAAAGATTTCTGGTTGGTTCTACAACCCACCTCCTATTTCATTGCTTACTGAATACCCCCATCCCGTTCATCATATTGACACACTCTGCATAAGCCACCTTGAGTTCCGGTGAGAAAAGTGGACTGTAAATAACATATATAAATAACATGTTCTAAGCAGCTTTGAGTCCCAGTGGAAGAGAAAGTGGGGATATAAATAAATGCAAATGTATCCTCCTCGCAGGCAGGGACCCAATTTCTGCCTCTGCAACACTGCAAAAAAAAAAAAAGCACAGCGATGTACAGTCTATCCATTATACAGAGAACCGGCGCAAAAGCACTCTAAGAACCCAGCTTGATCAGGGCAAGAGAGCGAACCCCATCCTAAAAACAGAGAGGAAGGCAAAACATTTTAAGGCAACCCAGATTTATAACAATGGGTGGGGTGCGCGCCCCTGCCTTTGGGTCGGGTTGGTTTCCTTCATTTTCCAAACTGGAAAGTAATGCAAATTGAGAGTCCAGCGGCACCTTTTAAGACCAACAAAAAGTTTATTCAAGGTTCGAGCCGCTTTCGTGTGCAAGGCACGTACAATGCCATAGACTCCACCCTCCCAACCAGCCATTCCCTCCTGGGGAACCACTATTCCCAATCTCAGAAAAGGGGTGGAAATCACTCAGAATTATAACTAATCTCCAGGAGTGAGGGGGGAGGAGATGGAAAGCTGACATCAGAGGGGCAGATAATGGCAGGTTGATGCTTGGCTGGGAAAGAGATAGGGTTGCCAACTCCAGTTTGGGAAATTCCTGGAGCGGTGGAGCCTGGAGAGGGTGAAGTTTGAGGAGGGGTAGGACCTCAGACAGGTACAATGCCATAGACTCCACCCTCCAAACCAGTCATTCCCTCCTGGGTAACAATTGTTGCCAATCTCCAGGTGAGGGTGGAGATCACTCAAAATTACAATGGCTCTTCAGGTAGCAGAGATCAGTTCCTCTGGAGAAAATGGTGGACTCTGTGTCATTATACCCTGCTGAGGTCACTACAGCACACTGACGCTGAGTGCCCAAGATCTTGGCACTCCCCCAAAGCCCCTTTCTAGAGCTCACTGTATTTATTTCCACAATGGGCCTTATTCCTAGTATATAATAAAGGAAAACTTATCAGCATATTGCTTGTGCTTGCTTCCTGCTGTGAATCATTTGCATAGTATGTTTAAGTTACATTGTTCCCAATCTATGGTGAAGAACAACTCAGATGAGGGTTGCTTGTCATAGGCAGTGGAGGTAGAACTGGAACCCAGGTTTCTTAGGGCTGCCAAGTCTCATTGAATCGCGGCGGGGGATCGTCATTCTTTACAGGAGCTCTGCCGCAGGGGACGGCAACAGGCATTGCACTGCCGTCACCAGGATATGACGCTACGCGTCGCTCTGGCAACGGGGCTGTTTTGAGTCCCGTTGCCAGAGCGATGCGTAGCATCACATCCTGGCGATGGCAGTGCAATGCCTGTTGCCGTCCCCCGCTGCGGAGCTCCTGTAAAGAATGACTATCCCCCGCCGTGATTTAACGAGACTTGGCAGCCCTAAGGTTTCTCCAATGGAAATCATGAACCTCTAAAATGCCTTCTCTATTGTGTTATTACAAAGCAATAAGAGTATTTGCTAGAGACATTGCTGTATCAAGATATGGAACAAAGGTCAATGTGTGTGTGTTGTTTTTTTTGGGGGGGGGGCTGGTTCCCAGATGGGGTGGAAGTATTTGCATTCACTGAGGAATGTCACAAGCTAAGCTTCCTGTACTTCATAGCTTTTCAACACTGGTTTCCAATCCCTCCCAACCAAGTTTTTCACCATGCATCTATCTTTTATTGCACCTTTAAGGAATAATAAAGTTACAGTGCCATCCTTAGCAGGTTTACTCAGAATCCTACTCAAATCTATTTATTGGGCTTACTTCCACAAAAGTGTTCTTAGATTGCATTGTTAGTGAAGCATACACTTTTGTGTAGGCCTTCAAGGAGCCACAAGACTCCATCTTGGTTCTGCTGCAACAGACTAACACAGCTATCCTACAGAAGTGCCTTCGGATAAACTCTTAGAAGAAATTATTCATAGTTTTATGCTGACAACACCCAGCTCTAAATCTCTTTGTCCAATATCCTGGTGACATGGTAGAGGTCTTGAGCTACTGCTGGAGTACTGTGGTCATATGGATAATGGTGAATAAATAAACTGAATCCCAACAAAACAGAGGAAATGCTGATTGCAAAGGCTGATGCCTTGAAGGACATTGTGCTTCCCAGAGGTCATTTCGGGGGGGAACTCAGTTCCCCCAGGTGAGGTACGGGGGGGTGGGGCACATGACGAAGCCCTGCCCCCTGCTTCCGGCCGCCCCGCTTCCAGCCCTCATTCAGCCAGGAGGAGGCAGGAGAAGAGGGAGGGTAAGTTGCTTCCTCCCTGCCTCTCCCCACCCCTGCCTGCCTGGGGCCAGGGAGGGCCTTCACGGGGCTTCCTTGCACTCCCGCCGGCCTGGCAGGTCCACCGCTGGGCCCCTCATGGGTGGCGGCCGGGACCATTGGGGGCGGGGTGTGTGGCGTTATGACACATTTCCGGTGATGTCAGGAGGTGTGGCCTTATCACACACTTCCGGTGATGTCAGGGGGTGTGGCATATGCTAATGAGTTATGCTAATGAGTTTCCCAGCTCTTTTTCTACGAAATGACCCCTGGGGCTTCCCATTTTTGAAGGGGTTCAGATTACCCTTGCTGACTTGCACAAGAACTTAGGGGTTATACTGGAGAAGCAAGGTAATACAGCTACAAAAAAAAATGCTTTCTTTCAACTTATTTGATCCTGGAAGATGCTCCCCCTACCTTATCTTAGCAGATCTGGCCACTTGGATCCATGTCATAGTAACATCAAGACTGGACTATCATCTACAAGAGCCTACATGTGTCATTAATAAATTGATTCCAGTTGGTACAGAAAGCTGCCACAGAGGCCCCTGCCATACGGCATGGGAAAAAGCGCTTGAAGGCGCGGCTTTTAAAAGCTGCGCCAACGTTGACACGGCGCGGCGGGATCCCACGGATCCCCCGGCCGCGCCGCCGTTTCTCCCCGGCGCGATCAGATGCCGGGGAGTAAACACAGAGCTGACGGCAGGCCAGCCGAACTGCGCATGTCGGAGCATGCGCAGTTCAGCTGGGAGCCCGGGATGCGCCGGCGCAAGGACGCGCCGGCGATCAGACTTCCGGGTTGAGGCGCACCAAGGAGATGAACCACCTCGGTAGGTGGTTCAACTTGCTGCGCCTTATCGCATGGATGGGACAGTTCGGGGACGGAAGCACCACGCTTCCCAGATGTTGTGGTGTGATCACGGTCGTTTGAACCGCCCCCGAACTGTCCTGCTGCCGGCCCAAATTCCCTCGTGTGAACGGGACCGTAGTTTAGTAACAGGAGCTAGCTAGAACATTCATATTATATACACTCTGCAATCACCCCACTGGCTGTCCATTAGTTACAGGCTCAATTCAAAGTACTCACTATCTCATACAAAGCCCTACATATCCTTGGACTCTCACATCTACAAGATTAAGGATGGGCATGAACTGCATTTTTACGGTTCAATTTGGTTCATGGTTGAACTACGAACCAAGCCATTTAAACCCTGCTTTCTGCACCCTATTGCTTTTCACAGGGAGCAGAAAGGAGGGGTTTCCAAACAGCTGAGCCACTGCCACTCAGCTGTTTGGTTGAAATGACTCTGACTTCAGCTGTTCTTCATGAAGAGTAGAAAGCAGAGATAAACCCCTGCTGTCTGCTCTTCAAACTGCCATGAACTGCACTAAAATTCATGGAAATTCATGGCAGTTCTTCAGTTGGTGAACATTACTTCATGAACCAGCCAAAATTTGTAATGAACTTTAGTTTGTCAGCTGGTTCGTGCCCATCCCTAATCACCTCTCCTGCCATGTTTCACTATGACAGGTCTGCTCATCTGAATGTTAATTCAGTCCCATTAAACAGGAGGCCTCTCTTTCCCCCTGCATTTTCACCGCTGTGAGTACTCAACTGTTAGCAGGAAGACGCAAACTCCACAGTTTTACTTACACGAATTAAATGGTTTATCGGAACACATTACTGCACAATATTCTACAAAACTGAATTGCAAAATGAATGAGATGCATGATACAGGAATACCTGAAACAAGAAGTTGCCAACATGACAGCAAGCTTAATGCATATTAGCTAATCTGAAATTAAATACTAACCATTAATTGTTACCCTACCACCCTTTTGTCCTTCTAGTTTTAGCTCAGTTCCCTATCAAGCAAGCCGATACAGTTTCATAGCTATCTATCCAAGGGCCCAGGAAGGTCACAGAGACATGACTCTCACAGGCTTGTGAGTCTCTCAACACTTAAATTCCTGAGGAGGAGGAGGGGAGGGCATGGTGAAGATAGGCCTTTGGAAGCTTCAAGGCATCCTCAAAGCAGGATGACCTTAAACAGAAAAGGCTGCTTCTGGACTAAAAATAAAAGCTGTTCAAAAAGTAAAGCTTTCACCAAACCTCACTTCCTCTTTGACTTTTCTATATTTCCCTTGGACAGGGGTAGTACCATGGTAGCACATCACTCCTAAGAGGTGGAAACAGAGGCATGACTTAATTTCCCCCTCATTCATTATTTACTTTGGTACCCAGGGGACTGCAGAATCTCATACCCATAACATCTTCCCAGTATCAAAAATATGTTTGGTCCAAGTTCTTCTTATCAACAATATGTCGGTCCAAGCTCTTCTTATCATGAGACTGGTGGTCTTGCTCATCAAAGTTGCAGGTGTTCACTTGTGTCCTGGGGACTTTTTGTTTTCTCAGCAATCAGCAGTGCATTCTGGGGATTTCCAATGATAAATTTCAGGCTAGGGTTCCTGAATATACAACTGGGGGCGGGGGTGTCTTGGAATCCAGTCCTATGCAAACTGGTTCTCATCGCATCTCAGCAGCTGCTTAGCTTAGTTAGCAAAGTTAATATTCCAGTTGACACATGAGTTTCTGGGCTTCTTTAGCTGAATCCCACAGATTTTCCCAAAGCCTTTGGAACAATCCCACAAAATAAAATAAAAAATATAGCAATCTGTGCTTTTCCTCACCCCCATAATATTTTGTTCAAAGATGGAGGTTGTAACTGGGCCAATCCAGGGTAAAAAAAAGAACTGGATTAACACTGAACAGGGTCTTCTGTGGGTATTACCATACAAATGGGCAAGATCAATAACAGCCCATACACATGCAATCCCTGTTGTAGTCCCTGCCTTTTGGAATAGCTTACCCAGGGTGTTCAGGAAGACTCCTATGCTTCTGTCTTTCCACAAACAGTGAAAAACACAATTGTTCAGGAGGGCATTTTTATTAAAAAAATAAGGCTGCAATATAATAAAACTAGGGAAAAGGCCCGTTGTGGAAATAAATACAACGGCCTCTAGAAAGAGGCTCTGGGCGGGTGCCCTGGCCTTGGAGACTCAGTCTCAATTTGCTGTGGCGACCTCAGCAGGGTATAATGACACTGTCCACCATTTCCTCCAGAGGAACTGATCTCTGCTACCTAAAGAACAGTTGTAATTTTGAGTTATCTCCAGCCCTCACCTGGAGATTGGCAACGATGATTCCCCAGAAGGGAATACTTGGTTTGGAAGGTGGAGTCTATGGCTTTGTACCTGTCCGAGGTCCCACGCCTCCTGAAACCTCACCCTCTCCAGGCTCCATCCCTCACATCTCCAGGAATTTCCCACCTGGAGTTGGCAACACTATCTCCTTCCCTGCCAATAATCAGCCTACCTTTATTTCACCCCCACTCTTCAGCTTTCCACCCCCCACACACCTGCAGCCTCTCCCGTGCTCTGAAGCCCTGACTGCTACATCACATTGGCTGTCATACGGGGGGCCACCTCAGCAGCATATAAGGATACAGAGCCCACCATTTTCTCCAGGGGAACTGATCTCTGCCATCTGGAAAGCAGTTGTAATTCTGAGTGATCTCCAGCCCTCACCTGGAGATTGGACACATTTTACCTCAGAAGAGCAAAACTGTTTAGAATGTTAGAGGCAAAAGCCAATCAAGTCGCATATGCAAACGACCTCTGTGTTCCAAGGCAGAGGCCAATGAGGCTGCATATGCAAATAACCTCTGTGTTCTGACTGGCTATGGGGGGAAAGGAATAGCAAACTGTTTAGAATGTTGGAGGCAGGACTCAGGCAAAGCAGCCAGTGGATAGGGAGACCCTGTGAATGACAGATCAGAGAGCGAATTGATTTTGGAGCGTGTGGAATGTTCTAGAGAAGTGCCACCACCATTCGGCTTTTATTTATAAGGGAGATGCTTCAGGAATGTGCTTTTATAAATCAAGAGGAACTATGAACTATACCAACGTGTATAGTAAGTTTATCTTTACTGTATGTATTATCCTAGTCTCACAACTTTTTAAATATAGTTAGATAATAACATCTTCTGCATTATTTAATTATATTATGTTCATAACTTTATTCCTTGTTTAAGATTGCTACAATGCCATATTGATTGCATTGATTTACACTGTAATCTGCCTTGTGTCTCATTGAGAAAGGCAGACTATAAATAAACAAACAAATAAATAAATAGGAAGTCACACGAACAAAATAGGACTTGATTTTGAGTGATGAATTTAGGATTTGCCTTCCTAGCTAGTAATTGTGAGGATTTTATGCCTCCTCTGCCCTGAAGAGTAAAGCTGTTTCTGTACTTGTCATTTCCTCTGATTTCTCTGCACATCTCTGTCACCTTTTATATTTCATTCTGCACTTCCTCCCACTTTCATCTCGCATGTCCATCACCTTTTGCTGTTGCTTCTGCATTCCTTTTTGCCCATTCAACTTTCAGTTCACTGTATCCCCGGTTTTTTCAGATCTGTTTTTGCCATGGACTTTTCTCTTGCTCCACTTTCTAGTTGAGGGTATTTCTGATGCAGACATTATTCTGCAGGTACTGCATCACCACCTAGTTCCTGCCCCTGTTTCTGCCCTTGCATCACTGTCCAGTTCCTGCCCCTGTTTTCTCCACTTTTAATTCTCCCCCAATGCAAGGACTGTGCTTTCTTGTTTGCTGTTACTCATGCTCTGTGCCTTCCTCCTTCCCATTCCTGTTCCACATTCTGTGATCAATGGAACCATTTTAGAATCTTAGTAGAAGGTTAGGGGTCCCCCCCCCAGTATCGGGGTACAAGTTCCACTCTCGCCTTGGCTTTCCACCTTTTTTAACAAGCGGGTTTTAGCTTTGCGTTATTAGTTTATCACTAATCTTGGATTGCCATAGGAAAGAAGGGAGCGAGTGAGCAGCCGGGTGCCCCAACCTGGCATGCAAATAACTACCTGGCCTGAGCCTGTCCCCCTTGCCAGGCCTGCGACAGGACTTTGCCTCTACCTTGCCCCCCCAGCCTCGCCATGCCCTGAAAAGACCAGCAGCAGCGAGCCGAAGGAGGTGGACTTCTCGGCCTTGTCTCCCTCCCTTCCCTCGCCTGCCTACAAGCACAAGCAGGGTGTGCCCAGGTAGCCTCTCAGCTACTAGCCTCCCCCCTTCATTGGTGAAAAAAAAATGTCATTACTGAATGCAAAGAAAAGGGGGGATCGTCAGCACAGAAAGACATGAGATGTTAAGAGAGAGAAAGAGAGAGATTGGGATGGGAAGCCTAAAGCTTTGAAAACAGGTCTCCATTTCATGCTTTGTGAACAAAGAATGGCAGGGGATCCAACAGAGCTTGGCAATAAGAAAAGGCAGCTTAGCAGCTACTCTACTAGGAGCTGAACAAGGCGGATTCAAATGGAAGGTGGTTACTGGACAGAGTGGCAAAGACACAATGGAGAAAGCAGTTCCCCCTCAGGGATTCTGCAACAATAAAGGGAAGGGAGGGGGAAATCCAGGGCCCCACATGATTTGGAAGAGCAATGGCAAAGGCAAGGACTGTGTAGCCCACGCAAAGCATGGTGGAGCTGCAGCCGACTTTGCAGCAGGCACATGCACACACACACACGCTGCCGATGATCACAGATAGCAATGCCAGTGTCAGTGGGTTCTACCATGCATTCTGTACACTAAACATGTTTCCCCATATTATGAGATGGTGTGACTTCCATTTTTCACAGCAGAGAATCCCCTAGTCCTTGGCAATATGGAAAATGGGGCTTCCAGCTGCTTGTAAATTTCAGGAAAAGTCTGGTCAGTTTCAAGAAGGGGTTTTTCCCTTGTGCCTGGGTTCGTTCGTTCTTTCTTTCTTTCTTTCTTTCTTTCTTTCTTTCTCTTTCTTTCTTTCTCTTTCTTTCTTTCTTTCTTTCTTTCTTTTTCTTTCTTTTTCTCTCTTTCTCTCTCTCTCTCTCTCTCTCTCTCTCTTCACAAGCACAGTAAAATGAGGGAATGCAGAACATACTGATAAATCCCTCTCCTCCAACAGATGAAGCATCATTAATAGTAGTGTAACACAGATTTTACTTGAGTAGTTTATTCTCAGCTTGTAATATATTTACAGTACATATAGGCAAAAGCAACCTATCATCACCAAAACCCAACCTGTATGGAAAACTGCATCATATCTGTATTCCATTTTTTTCTCTAGCAATGCTGGCAACATCAGGGGTCCTCAATCTTTTTGAGCCGGTGGGCACCATTGGAATTCTGACCGCCACACAATGGCTGCTGCAGGAGACAAAGCCAATCACAAAATGGCTGCCATGGTTTACCTTCAGTCATACAGTGAAGATCCCTGTGCCGTGGTGGCACCTGCCACCAAAGCAATGTTTTCAAAAAACTGCACAGCCAATCAAATTGCCAATTATCAATCCAAAGCCTTGGCATCAGAAGTTGCACCTGGCCTTGCCCACTTTCTAAAAATACTTGGTGGGTGCCAGGAAAGGTGTCTGCAGGTGTCATGGTGCCTGTGGGCACCACGTGGGGGAAAACCCTTTCCAAAAGTTATAAGCAGTACCTTACAAGAAATGAAGATACAACGGGGAGTCATGTGAATATTCTGACACCTCACAAGCCTATAGTGAGACTTGAATCATTTCACATTTTTGAGGAATTTCAGGAGCTGGTGAGTCAGGTTCTCTCACCTCTTGACTGTGCTGGACAGATCATTCACTTAATCTGAAATGCTAAAGTTTGAGAGAGAGAGAGAGTCTGTGTCTAATGAATGCTGTTGAATTCTACCTTACCCGACAAACCAACGAGTGCTGGCAGCCAAAGTCATTTTCAAAATAAAATAAAATGCTAGGCAAGTTTCTGCGACTGATCCGAAAACACACAGAGGCCTTGGTGTGGTGAAATACTTGGATTGTCATTGTCTGCTTACTGCACCAGAAGTTCAGACCTTGCAATCTGAGGGCCAACCACAGTCCTTGTATGTTGTTGGGCTCCTACACTCCCAAGGCTGGGTATGATCTCAGTGAGTTGAGCTAGGTTTCTCTGTGAAAGAGCCATAGAGATACATGTTCAAAATGTATAGTGAGAGATACAGTGTGACATAGTGGTTAGAGTGCAGGACTGGGCTCTGATGGACCCAGGTTCAAAGTCCTATTCTGCCCTAGAAGCCAGTTGGATTACTTTGGGCCAGTCACCCTCAGCCTAGGCTACCTCACATGGTTGTAGCTGTGAGAACAAAATGGAGGAGGGGAGATTGATGTAAGCACATTAGGTCCACATTGGGGAGAAAAGCAGGGTATAAATATCTAAACAAATTCTGGTTTCCACCACCCATCTGGCCTTTATGTTATTCCAGCTAGGTCTGCCATCTGTCTGGCAGACCTGAGCATCTGTGATCACCCAAGAGGTATTGGGTGGGAAAGGGGACTCCTTGGGAGTGAAACAAAAAAGCACTCACTATTTTTAACCAGCATCCAACCCTGAAACAGGCAATTCCACATCTACAGTGACAGGCTGCCTCATGAATGAAATTCTTTGATGTGTCTCGCCGCCAAGTCCACATTTCAAGAGTCAGACATCTCGAGAGTGAACTGTATTTGAGATTAGACTTGCAAATCTCCGAGTACAAAGTGTCAGTCTAGTGATGTTAAAACAGCCACTTAGAATAACTCACACAGTAACTGTAGTGTATTATAGGGAGAGGATCATGAATATGCAAGCAGAAAACAGCTTTGGAGCCTGATCACCATTTCTGTCAATTACTGCAGTCAGCTCCTCTGATGTTG
This sequence comes from Gekko japonicus, assembly GCF_001447785.1. Taxonomy (NCBI): domain Eukaryota; kingdom Metazoa; phylum Chordata; class Lepidosauria; order Squamata; family Gekkonidae; genus Gekko; species Gekko japonicus. Next base: position 457,120 of record NW_015177018.1, on the reverse strand, counting down.
CCTTGTCATTTTGACAGTGATTATACCTTTCCATGATGTATTGCAGATATTACGCTTCAGTTGTTTACAAATAGAACCGTATCTTACACTTTCACTATAGGAGTAGGACGTTTTAAGTCAGGAAAACATTCCTTATAATAAGTCTTCCACTTAATTTAGTCACTCACAAAGGCAAGAACTGCAAATAAGGAAGTTGGGCTGATCCACAACTTATGACAAAGATCTACCCTGGCAATACCATTTTTTTATCATTTTAAAACCAAGCTGTTGAACTTCAAAAACCGAGGTATTAGAAATGCACAGAGGGGATTGTTCAGATAATAGCCCACTTTCAAACACAACAGCAGCAAAACAATCTGGTGGGTTTTTTTCCCCCAGCCGGAGTGGCAGAGATGCCTCCTGTAGTTGCTGAAAATAAGCCAAAGTCTAAATCATGAACAACTAGTAATGGGTACTGCCTCCCAAACCTTAATTCAAAGTCTGCCATGCAAAGGCCAAGCTGCCAAATGAAGTTGCCAAATAGCTCTATTAGCCTGGTAGCTTGGAAGAGCCTGAAAGAGCTGCCTTCTCTTCCTCTTCCTGTGCCCTTCCAGTCCCCTTTCCTTCTCCTTCCCTTCCCTTATGGTCTGGCAAAGGTTGCTCCTGCAATGTGCAGTGTGTGGCTGGCCAGCCGTCTACCCAACCATCTAAAAAGGCAGGCACAATTAGAGACATTGACTGTCAAGCAGCTATGGACTACGTTTCCCAGGGTGTCACAGACACACCTTAGATGCTGGAAAAGGAGGTGGAGTCACTACTATGCCAGTAAGTAGAGTTCAGGGGGAGCTCTTGTCTTGTTCAGATACACACTGTGAGCACTATAAACATCTGAAGATCATATTTCTATCTCAGATGTACAGAGCGAATAACATCAGATGACCTGAATTTACTTTATCGTGGATGGGATGTACTGTGATAGACTGAATTCTAGAAGAGACAGCAGAAGGAATACAGAAAATTGTGGACATGTGGATGAAGCCGAAATGGGGTTCTGTGATCATTAGAGGGCAAACTGGACAAACAGTGCTCCCCCAATTCAGTCATTCCAGTCTAAACCCACTGATCTCAATTGCATCAAATTGCACAGTAAACAGTTATAAAGATCAGTGAAGCACCCCTGGCTGCCTGAAGGCACAACATTTCACCCAATATTACATCCACATACCTGCACATCAGTTAATAAGTACCAACATCAACTGATCATGTCCACATGGGAAACAGTCCTTCAGCTTTCTAACAGATATCACCTCACAAGATAATTTAGTGGGGGGGATCATTTCACATATTCAGTAGCAAGACCTGCATTTTGACCTAGAATCACAGAGTTGGAAGGGGGCACACAGGCCATCTAGTCCAACCCCCTTTCTCAACACAGGATCAGCCTAGAGCATCCCTGACAAGTGTTTGTCCAGCCACTGCTTAAAGACTGCTGGTGAGGGGGAACTCACAACCTCCTGAGGCAGCTGATTCCACTGTTGCACAACTCTTACTTTCGTCCTAATGTGAAACCTGTCAAGGCCTCTGGCAGAAGTAAAACTAGTTTTTAACACTGTAAATGGAATAAATTTCCAGCACCTGGTGGCTTCAATTGGCGAGTACTGTAAAAATCAAATTTACTGATTCCATTAATAAATATGCTGAAGGAAATTAAGCAATGTGGTGAAATGTTTGAGTTGTGTGAAAGAAAGCCAAAATTAGGTGAAGTGGGAAACAGATCTTTCAAGCCAGAAGCATAAAGACCTATTTTCAGTTCTACATTGTAATTTCTAGATCTTAGCCAAGAGACTGTGCAAATTGGTAGCTAAATATATTAAATGTTTATTCAATTCAGGAAATCACTAGAGACTATTTAATGCAATCATATATAAAGTGAAAATTTCCCATGATAATTCTACTGTGGTTTGCTTAGGAAGCTATTATAAGAATGTCTCCTCAGGGTCTGTGCAGGGGGACTTACAAGAAAGTAATTTAGGATTGCACCTGTAGACAGCAAAAAAAGCATTTGACCATTTTGAGTGAAATTATATATGGAATGACCTTGAAACCTTCCAAATTGGCTGAGAACATTTAAAATATATTAAGCTAATGCATACCAAACTAAGTACAAAAGTCCTGACAAATGGAAGATTTCAGATAAATTTAATTTGCATAGAGGCACAATAAAAGGATTCTGTTTTCTCCCTTATTACATTGCCAATTAAAACATTAGCTAGCCTGAACACTATTGGTAGGAAATTAGGCATGCATACCTTAAGGATCAGTTTATACACAAATGAGAGTTTCATTCATAATTTATTATAGGCTTCCTAAAATTTCAGCCACATTCCAGGATATGAGTAAAATAAATTTCAGTGGACTGGCATTAATATCACCAGATAGTGAAGGCAGGGTGTGGGTGTGTGACCTAGCACTCCTCAAAACTACTGAATGGAAAACAAAAAAGGATATCCAAGGAGGCAGATTCAACCAAACAGAACCATGAGATACTACACAGATCTTAACAGATGGAACAATCTAAATATGTCCTACTTGGGAAAACAGCTGGTATTAAAATCCAACTACTCCCAAACATATTGTTTTTATTCTTGAACAGCCCTGCTTGAATTACTGCATGACATTTATTGCTATACTGAAAATTATTTATTGCTATGATGGAAATCGACATACGGAAGGAAAGTGATGAGCAGCTAGTATATTATAAAACCAATATACAAGCTGGGATGTGCTGTTTTCAATACTAAAATGTGTTATCAAGCTTCAAAATTGAGATCAACAGTTAACGAATAATATGCACTGGAGAAATTGTTAATATTTGAACAAAGTAATATCTCTAAATCACCTAAATACACAATCTGGCATATGCAAAGAAAAGGTCTTGTTATAAGAAAAGTTTCCCACTTGATATGGAAAACTTTTAAGCAAAGAACAGACCGGGATAATCCCCTTGATTGGAATTGTTATAATGAGCAGATTCATTCTATAGCAATATTGAATAGTGGGAACAGATGGGAAAACAAATATATAGAATTGAAGGGGTTAATAAACAAGAGACAATGAAAGTGCTTGGAGATGTTTTAAAAGCCTCTAGTATTTCTAGATTTGAAATGTTCTGATTTTATTGGTGTGGAAATAAAGGCCTTTAATATACACAATTTTTTCAAAATACATTCCACGGAAATCACAGGGTTTTGCTGTCAACAAGCACAATTGTTTAGAAATGTCATATTGATAAAATATAGTTTTATGAGTTAGAAAAATTGTGAAGTGCTGCTGATTTAGATGAACTAAGCAGACCCATCAAGCCAAACAAAGTCCATCATCCCAGTATTTGGCCTGACATCATTTTTGTTAACAGCCCAGTCTTAAGCAGAGAGGTTCATCATTCTGCACCCATTAAAGTCAAAGAGCACAGAAAAGTATAACTCTGCATAGGACTGCACTGTTATTGAACCCCTAACTAGTGTACTTCAAGGTTGGTGGTCAACATTTTGTGCATACTTATAGAAAGCCATTGTTTGGGGCATATGGTTGCCATTTGCCAGATCCCTCATGGCAACCAGTGGGGGATGGGAGGACTTACCAGGGGAGAGAGGAAGGCCCAAGCAATGGGGAGACATCATTTCTGGCATGCACAGGAAATTGTGTAATCAAATTGCGATGTCTCAGTGACAGTCAGGTATCTGGGCAAAAACTCTATGGTAAAAATAGCTTCTACCATAGAGTTTTTGTCCAAATACCAGAGCATCACCCAGACGTTGCCACTGTGATTATATCACTTCCTGTGTGCACAGGAAGTGATGTTGCCATGTCACAGGTGATGTCACCTGGACCCTCCTATCTCTCCTAGTAAGTCCCCCTGCCAGCCACTGATCCCCCACCTCCACTGTGGGAACTGGCTACCCTAGTGGAGTAAGACATGTGTGTAGACGCATGTGCACAATGTCTATTCAGTTGAATTCAACCAAAAAGGGGTGGGGGCTAAACCAACCACATCTAGCAGTAAACCAGCAAAAGTTGATGAACAGATAAAATCTATTACAAAAATATACATAATCCTAGCAGAACAAATAATAGGTAAAGCATTCACATAAAAAATCATACAAGACCAGTCTTACTTCAGTGGTCTACAAAGTTTAAAAGTCCTACTCCTTCATAATGATGTGTATAGGAAAAAATAAATATAAAGAAAAAGATATTAAAAATAAGAGTGACACTTCTTTGTCCCCTCCCCCGCTATTTCCTCTTACCATTTCCTGAAAGCCCCCATAGGCTCACCCCTTTTCCTACTTCCTTCTTTCTTTCCCACCCACCAGCCAACCTAGCTTTATCTCTTCTCTCTTCACCTTTCCCTTTTTCCCTTCCCTTGACAGGCCCTCCCTAGGAAAACTCTGGGTGATATGGGTAGTGCTGGCCACCAGTTGTATGGTAAGAAATCTGCAAAGACTTGCAGGGGAGCAACTCACTTTTCCCTTTCCACACTATTTCCTCTTTCACTCCACCTGGTAACCCCCATATCCTCACCTTTACCTGCTTCATTCTCTCCTTTCCACCCACCTACCAACCTACCTTTCATCTACCTCCCATCTTCAATTATATTGATTATTTCACTTATACCTCACCTTTCTCCACTTTGGGGGCCCAAAGCAACTGACCTCGTTCTTCTCTTCTCCCTTTATCCTTGCAACAACCCTGTGAGGTAAATTAGGCTGAAGATGGGAGGGTAGGACTAGGTGTCACAAAACACTGCTTCCAGTTACATTTTACCATAGAGAGTTGGAGGATTGCTAGAAATTCATGGCAATGCATGACATCACTTCCAGTTATGTGATGAATGCTATGATGGCACTTCCCTCCATTTTGCTAAGCCACTCATGCAGTATGAAAGAGATATAGTTTTACTTCCTCAGAGAGTTAGGCCAAAGCCAACTCAGATAAAAAAAGGTTTGTCAACATTGCTGAAAGATATACAAGCTTTGGTTAAAGTCCAGCACTGTAAATGTAAAACAGCCACCAAGAATTGTTTTGGTTTTTTTACCCTTCTGTCCCACCTACAGCTCTTTGCCTCAATCTTGTAACAGTCTTCTAAAATGTACAGATGATATTCTTAAGAGAGGAATATCTCAATCTTAGGAGACCCTGACAGGATGGAGGCACACCTTTATGCAGGGGTCATTTCATAGAAAAAGAGCTAGGGGAACTCATTAGCATAACTCATTAGCATATGCCACACCCCCTGACATCAGGGGCCCGGCGGTGGACCTGCAAGGCCAGCGGGAGTGCGAGGAAGCCCCGCCAAGGCCCTCCCTGGCCCCAGGCAGGCAGGGGTGGGGAGAGGCGGGGAGGAAGCAACTTACCCTCCCTCTTCTCCTGCCTCCTCCTGGCTGAATGAGGGCTGGAAGCGGGGCGGCCGGAAGCAGGGGCGGGGCTTCGTCATGTGCCCCGCCCCCTGCACCTCACCCGGGGGAACTGCGTTCCCCCGCGTCCCCCCCGAAATGACCTCTGCCTTTATGTATGACAGTGTACTATTAAGCCAAAATTTCAGGTGTATAGAACCTCAAAGGAGGTGGGGGGTTGTTAATTCTATGGTGCGAACACAAGCATCATTATCTGCACCATTTAAAATTCCCAACATATTTGGGGGGAAGTCATAACAGTCATGTTAGCTTCATAAATGTTCACAGAATAGGTGGCCATATGAGCAAAAAGGTCAGTAAATCCTATCTCTTGACATCCTTCCCCTGGCCTGAATACCCTACAGATATCAAAGTAGTTCCAGAAGACACCTCTAGAGGGCACAGATAGGGCTGCCATTGTCAGCCCCAGTTTGAGAAATACCTGGATGTTTCTGAACAGTACCTGAGGGGGGGCGGAGTTTAAGAAAGAGAGGGAAGGAGCTGGGGGGCACGTGAGAAGAAAAAGTCCATCCCCAAAGCTTCCATTTCCTTCAGGAGAACTGATCTCTTTAGTCTGAAGATCAGTAGTAGTAGTAACTACGTGAGAACACCAGGCCCCACCAGGCCAACGCTATGCTGGGGATTATTAGGAAGGGAGTTGAAAACAAATCAGTTAGTATCATAATGCCCCTGTATAAATTGATGGTGTGACCTCATTTGGAATACTGTGTGCAATTCTAGTCACCACTCCTCGAAAAGGATATTATAGCATTGGGAAAAGTGCAGAAAAGGGCAACTAGAATGATAAAAGGGTTGGAACACTTTCCCTATGGAGAAAGGTTAAAGTGTTTGGGGCTCTTTAGCTTGGAGAAACGATGACTGAAGGGTGACATGATCGAGGTTTAAAAGATTATGCATGGGATAGAGCAGGTAGAGAAAGAAACAGTTTTCTCACTTTCTCACAACACAAAAACTCATGGGCACTCAATGAAATTGCTGAGCAGTCGGGTTAGAATGGATAAAAGGAAGTACTTCTTCATCTAAAGAGTGATTAACACATGGAATGCACTGCCACAGGGGGTGGGGTGGGCAGCTACAAGCATGGACAGCGTCAAGAGGGAATTGGGTAAACTTATAGAGCAGTGGTAGGAACTCTCAGTTTGGGGCAAGTGATGCTCTGTATTATTGGTGCTGGGGGGGGGCAACAATTGGAGAGCTTCTAGTGTCCTGGCCCCACTGCTGGACCTCCTGATGGCACCTGGTATTTTTGGACACTGTGTGACAGTGTTGGACTGGATGGGCCACTGGCCTGATCCAATATTGACCACTATTATGTTCTTATGTTCTTACCTTGAGGTTGATAACCCTAGCCTCAGAACATCATTGTTCCATACTCTCAGCTACAAATTCCATTGGAAAATAGTCCTCAGTGTTCTGCGGTAGAGAAAGTTTCTGAACAACCATCACAGGTGGTCCCATGTACAGCACATTGCAAATAATTTTGTCTCAAGGCTATGAAAGCATTAAGAATGGTTGAATAGGCCTGAATTTGACAAAAAGCATGAATCTTACAAAAGGGGGGAAAAAGTGAAATGAAAATGGGAAGTTCTCAGAGGCAAAAGAGAGGCCTCCAGGGACAAAACAGTACCATTAATGACTGCGGCACCCAAACATATTTCTTCTGATTCAGCACTAAGGAAGAGTCCTTTGTAGAAAGACATGGCCAATATATTTTAGTACCCGTTGTACATTGCAGGGAGAAAGGAAAAAAATAATTCAAAACCAAAAAAGAAAAACCACCCCGATGCTGCAGTTGTTAATTCATGGACTGTTTATCTTCTTGTTTACTCTCCAACAAAATGATTGCTGTTTAATTATACTACAAATAGGTTCTGCCAGCCTGTCGTACAGCAGATGTTATTTACTTCCCGAACAACTCTCACAAGACCAATGCTGCACATCTAACAAATCAAAATGTAGTCGATCAAGCCACATTCACAGACAACCGTTCCTAGCTGTCAAGTCACTAGCTTTTAACTATTATAAACTTATCTGAGACTTTGATGCTTTTGAATCAGATTGACTCATTAATGAGGAAAGGAAGCTTAGGTGCAATGTAGATGTGGGGCAGCAAATGTTTGCTTAACCCTGGGGGGGGGCTTGTATCCCAGTTATGTACCAAGTGGAGCACTAAGAAGGAGGCACAAAACTGGTTCAGGGCACTGGTTACCATGGAAGGGAGGAGGGTCCTATAGGGCAGGACGAGTCATGAGCAGTGTTCCCTCTAAGCTGAGTTAGTGGGAGCTAGCTCACGGTTTTTTAGCCTCCGGCTCACACCTTTTTGTCTGAGCGCAGGAGGGATGGGCTCCAGAGCAAACTAATGTATGCAGTAGCCAAATTACCTGCTCACAACTTTAATGCCAGTCGCTCACAAAGTAGAATTTTTGCTCACAAGACTCGATAGCTTAGAGGGAACATTGGTCATGAGATATCTTTTCAGGGTGGGTCTGGGTGGTGGAAGGTAGGTGTCCTAAAGGAAGCTTGGTCTGGGGACTCCTGGAAGTTCTTGGCAGCCTTGTACATAAAAGAGGCAGCGGGGCCCAATTTTCAGAAACAGGGGGGGGGGATCAAGATACTAGCGTTAAACCCTTCCTCAAACTGGGCATGTGTATCACCCCCGAGTAATGTTTGTCTCCAGCAGGCTCTCAGACAAGAAGTAAGTTGGTGAAAGACTATGAAGAGGGAAGAAATTATTGGGGGGGAAACCACCATTCCCTCCCCTGTGTGCCACTTCTTTTTCTACAAAAAAACCCCTAGATTTCTGCACCACCAGCACCATCAGATTTAAGCAGATGCATCCACATATGGGCTGCGATCATATGGAGCGGAAGCTGCGGCAGGCAAACAATTCCCCCGCGGATTAAAGGGACGCGATCAGACAGAGACATCTGTCTGGTGTCCCGGAGTCGTTGGCGGGGCATCTCGTTGCGCCGCAGGAGTGGTGCAAAAAACCACCAGGAAAAGGTATGTATTATGCGGAACTGCGGGGCAGGCAGGCGGAAGTCTGATCATGCAAACACACGTCAATTCGCCCCAGGGCAAACAGCCTTGCTTCCTGCCCGCAGCTCCTCAGTGGTGTGATCGGAGCCCTAGTTTGGCTTTTCTATAAGGCAGTGAATGCATTGTTCCCTTAGCAGGGAAAAATATTTGGAAAGAATAAAAATGTGCCATCAGGAGTGATGGGTCTACAAGAAAAAGAAAGGTGGGATTCCAATTAACTTGACAAAAGTCTAATTAGCTTTTGCTAGGTAAACTTATTATGACAACATCTATCATTTGCCTCCTGCACAACCAACAATTTGCCAGAACTGGGCTGAATGACAGTCAAGGTCAAGGGCAGTGACTCACACGGCTGTGTCTAATGCAGGTTAATCTTGTGTAATGGCTGGCTTCAATATCCATGCTAGAATTTTATAAAGAGATAGCGAGGCCAGTGAAACTCCCTTGATTGGAAAAAAAATGCTATATTGAAGTCAACAGTATGACCTCTGCCATAACACTGACGAAATAATGAAGTTTAAAGCTGCTCAATTACCTTGACAAGTTCCTTCTTCCCTTATGCACGTGAGACCTTAACGTAAACTCCCTGTAGCTCTTTGAAGCTAGTCGAGTTCACTAGATCGACATTTCCTCACAATTAGTGTGCTGTAGCTTCCACACTAGAGCCTGAAATATGTTGGAGGGCAATGTAAAAACCATTTGATCTTGGGGCCTATCAGGGTTCTCACTGGTTTATCACAGTGTGCAGGGTGATGGAAAGGAGGGGCTTTGGCTCAATGGTAAAGCATCTGATTGGCACGCAGAAAGTCCCAGGTTCAAACCCTGGGATCTCCAGCTAAAAGATAGTGGGTGATATGAAAGACCTTTGATTGAGACTCTGGAGACCCACTGCTGGTCAGAGGAAACAACACTGGCTTTGATGGACCAGTGGTTTGACAGCTTCAGGTGTGTGTGCACAAAGAGAGATTCCCTGCCCTGGGGAACTTACAACAACCCAATATTTGAGAAAAGGAGGACAACAGAAGAGTCAAGGCCTGAGGAAGGAATACCCAGGAGAAGAATATGCATTTATTAAAGTTGTTTGTAACATAGACATAAATAAATTTATAATAAAATGAGCTGTGATGAGGTCTTTGGTTCAAATCTTGCCTCTGCTATAAAAACACTGGGTGACATTATGCAATTCTCACTCCCTCACCATGCCGCCTGCAATATGGGGATAACAATGCCAACCTTACAGGGCTGTTGTGCTTTGTACACTGAAAGCGCTATATAAATGCTAAGTTGGGGCCAGCAATCTTTTATAATCTAAGAGCCAAACAGCATCAACATTCAAAGCAAAAGATCAACATAGAGTTAGTATGAGAAAGGTTATTTGAATAACAGAAAGTATACAATTTAACATGATGGATTACTACTCAACATTTCAATTATCAATGAAGTCTTCGCAGTTGTTCAAACTCTTTTTTAGGCATACACACAGGCTCTTACAATAAGTAATAAATATGCACAGAAGCAGAGTATTTAGTTCTCTGACATAAATCTGTGCATGGTTCAGACTTGGTTTACTGGCTACTGTTCACCTCTATCATTACCCTTTCTGCACAGTATCTCTGAGAAACCCTTTAATCTCATAAAAATCTTTGCCTGTCACTCCCTTCACATACTGGGAATCCCAGCATTCTTCCAATATACTTTCCTTTAAAGATTTGCTCAGGGCTCTTTTTGTAGAAAAAGCCCAGCAGGAACTCATTAGTATAATAGGCCACACCCAACAGCAAAACTCATTAGCATATTAGGCCACACCCTGACAGCACCACGTATTAGCACATTAGGCCACACCCCCATGTTACCAGAAGTGTGGTCATCCAGGCACACCCACCTTTCCCTTCTTATTCTGTTTACCTTGTTTGTTGTCAAAACCCAGGGCTTTTTTGTAGCAGGAACTCCTTTGCATGTTAGGCCACACACCCCTAATGTAGCCAATCCTAATGAGTTCCTGCTGTTGGGTGTGGCCTATTATGCTAATGAGTTCCTGCTGGGCGTGGCCAACTCAGGAACCAGCCGGAACTCCGTTCCTGTGCGTTCCTGCCCAAAAATAGTCCTGGATTTGCTATTAAAAAAAAAATAGCCATGGGGCAAATAAAATCAACAGACACAAATTCTCTTACTCTTCCACTCGTCCCAAAACAAAGGGAGAAAGGAATGCCTCACCTCAGCCCTCACCCTTAAGTCCAAGGGTCTAAACATAAAACGTGTTAATAAATGTGTTAATATCATAAAGGAAGCAGACTTTATCAACTCTGAGAGGTGATCTAACACCTTCCCTACAGAAGATCCATTGAACATTCTTGCTATGTACTGTCTAAAATCTGGTAATGTAACCAGATTTCATAGCTTCTTTTGCTTACTGATATATCAAAGGAAACGATCGAGCATTTTTATGGATGGCAGGGCAACTATGCCAAAATTTCCATAACCAAAATAAGAAGTGAGGAACCAAGAATTTTGTTTTGTGTTTGGGTGACTTTGATTGATTGGATGATTGTAAGCTATCTTGAATTGAAAAAAGATGGACTACACATTTCTAAATAAATGCAAATTAGAATGAGAAGATTTCTCCAATTCCAGCACTTCACTGTTCTGGAATTTTGTTCTGTCACTTTCACCTAATTATGGTTTAACTACTTAAATTTCTAAAAATAATTCTAGAACTTGAGCATACACGATTTGTCACAGCTTTCTTTTCCTTTGGCTCATTGATATCTTTCCCTTTTTTCTGAAGAATTACCAATGGAAATTCCTCATTCCATTCATTCTGACTGACAGGCTCAGTAAAAGAAAGCTAGTTTTATTTACTCACTTATTCATTTATTCACACATTAGAAAGCACTATGCCAGTCTCTTTGTATAATACATATCAATCATATAAATCAGTAAGATAAGCAAGCTATACATGACAGTACATAAACTCCAAGTTCAGTGAGACAAGTTGAGTATAAGTATCATAGGTCCCGTTCACACGGAGCATTTGCCGCACTAAAGAGATGGATGATAGGCGGATTTTCCATGCACCATCACACCACAACATCTGGGAAGCGTAGTGCTCCCGTGGCTAACCCGTGGCTTCCCGCCGAAGATGCAGATTAAAAAACTAGTACCTACGAGGTACTAGTTTCCGGAAGACACAGGGCAAGGGCGGGCATCTGATCGCGTCCTGTCCTAGTCCCGTCGCAAACCGGTTACTTTTTTTTCCAGTCTGGACAGGATGCGCACAAGCGATCATGCGCATGCTCAACCTTCTGGTGAAAAAAACTATTCCCGATTGCCACAGAAGCAGCGCCTAGCAATTGCTGGTGTGATCACGCCCCACCGCTTCTTTGCTGCACTGCAGGAGAGCCATGTGATCGGCACCTCCCGCCCTAACCACAGGACCTCGACGGGACATGTGATCAGGCGGAAGCACATTATTTTGCTCCGGGGCAAACAGCCACGCTTCCCCCCCCCCGCATTTTCCGGCCCGTGTGACCAGGACCATATATAAGCAAATCGTAACCTCAGTAAACTATATATTACAAATCAGCCACTCTCCTAAATCCTACATATTTTTTCTTCTCTGCCTTAATGCTACACTGTGCAAGCCCGATCTCATCAGATCTCGGAAGCTAAGCAGGGCCGATTCTGGTGAGTACTTGGTAGGGAGACCTCTAAGGAATACCAGGGCTGGGACGCACAGGCAGGCAATTGGAAATGTCCAATTGGCATCTGAAATGTCCAAGCCCCACTAGGGGTCGCCAGAAGTCAACCATGACTTCCAGGCATACACACTCACCAAAAAACAACACTACACTGTGCTCATCAATAACCCAGACCAAAAAAAAAGCAAACATGATGTGATCATATATATGATTACATTCAGCTTCTTTTTGCATGGTGCCTTAATGATGTCCACATGCACCCCTGTGCTCAGTTTAGCTTAGTCTCCTCTTGTACTGATGCTTTCCTGATTGCACTTGGGGTTCATACATTCTTTTCCTGCTCTCTCAGCTCATTCTTTTCCATTTAGAAATCCAATAAGAGAAGACCTGTCTGTTCAGAATGACAATAAAATGTGCAGCGCCTACATCTGTATGAACTGCTACTTGTCTTCCAGCAGGTGCTACCAAAATATCTCCCTCTACCTGCCTGCCTTTAATCTTTCTCTTGTCTCTCTGAAATGCCACTAATGGCTTGGTATTGCTGAGTCTTTTTTCTTCTTTATTTATGGAAATTATTAAAAAGACATAAAAAAGAGAAAATTTCTAACAGTGTAGGAAGAAACATAGAAAGAATAAAATAAGGAAAATTGCACTCTTCTTATCTACCAGTGGGTATAAGTAAAATACCTGCCATTTGCAAGACGCCTGCATTTCTTGGAACACCCAAATACCAGGTGCTACCTGTACACTTCAGAATGTGGCCTACCTTGTGCCAGTTTGTGTATACTAAATCATCTCTTCAGTCTTCTTTTTATTTCTTATTATTTCTCAAAATTAAAAACATAATATCTAGAAGTTTAGAAAACAACAATACTCTATGAATGACAAATGATAAATTTAGACAAGGGGAGGAGCCTTTGACCATTCTGTCTTTCTGCCTGCTGCTTATAACCATGCCTTGTTTCACTTTCTTCAAACTTGACTCTCTATTAACAGACTGACGTTAAGGCTGCTGAGATCTAGTTGTACTTTCTTCTGTGTTTAGGAGAAGTTTAAAATATATGACAATATCATGCTTATGATCAGGGTTCTTTTTGTAGAAAAAGCCCAGCAGGAACTCATTAGCATAACAGGCCACACCCAACAGCAGGAACTCATTAGCATATTGGGCCACACCCCTGACAGCACAGCTTATTAGGCCACACCCTCATGTTACCAGAAGTGTGGTTATCCAGCCACACCAACCTTTTGCTTTTTATTCTGTTTACCTTGTTTTTTGTCAAAACCCAGGGCCTTTTTTTGTAGCAGGAACTCCTTTGCATGTTAGGCCACACACCCCTAATGTAGCCAATCCTACTGAGTTTCTGCTGTTGGGTGTGGCCTATTATGCTAATGAGTTCCTGCTGGGCATGGCCAACTTGGGAG